>NW_027104988.1:1186178-1196400 GCF_000696795.3 Halyomorpha halys | reverse complement strand
ACCGGTATATTAGTAGTCGTAGCATCACCCAGGAGCTAAAGGTCGACCAGAAAACAGTTTTAAACCATTCGCACAAAGCTGGATTCAAAAAGAAGCTTGATGTTTGGGTGCCACACCAATTAACACCAAAAAACATGATGGATCGAATTTCCATCTGCGAAGCCTTGGCCAAACGGAATGAAATCGACCCATTTCTTAAACAGATGGTGACTGGGAATGAGGAATGGACTCATTCGTCAACATTGTGCGACAACGATTGTGGTCAAAGCGCGGTGAAGCAACTCAAACGGTGGACAAACTATTTGGTGGAACTGGAAAGGAATCATTTATTATGAGTTGCTTCTATATGGCCAAACACTTAATTCGGATCTTCATTGTCAACAACTGGACCGTTTGAAGCTAGTGATTGGTCAATAGAAGAGGTGTGTTCCATCAAGACAACGCCAGGCCACACATATCTATAGTGACTCGCCAGAAACCCCGAGAGCTTAATTGGGAAGAAGGATGCATCCACCATACAGTCTGGACCTGACACCAAGTCATTATCATAGTTTTCTTGCATTGTAAAACTTTCTTGATGATAAGAAATTGGCATCAAGAGAAGACTGTGAAAATCGATTACTAGAGTTTTTCGGCAATATGGACAAAGACTTATATGATAGAGACACTATGAAGCTACCTTTAAAATGGCAACAAATTATGGAACAAAACGGTGCATATTTGACCCAAATCGGACAATCCGAAACATGTTAGATAAAGTCTTGAATTTCACGTAAAAATAATTGATTTATTTTTCCCCAGCCTAATATTTGGGTTCTAATTGTCTGTTTTAGAATGAATTAAATGAATGAATGAAACTAAATGATAAAATTTGAAATAAAAGAAAGAACTAAAGTTTTTAACATGATATTAATAAACACTCGTTAGGATAAAACAAAAATTTGGTGCGGCGTGCGCATCACACAACTTTCTCTTACTAACCTTCTTATGTCTCCAGGTTTTGTGCAGTCAGTGAGCTCGTATCAGAGTTATTGCTATATTTGTGATTTTAGAAAAAAAAAAACAATCTTAAGACTAGGGAAGGCGAAAATTATGAATGAATAATTTTTATTTTTTTGTTGCTATAAAAATTTGTATTTTAGGACTTCTTGAGGTGGGAATAAGGAATACTTTTTTTTTTCTTTTCCAGAACAGTTTAACAAAAGATAACTAAGCAGTCATATGTTCTAGAATGATCGTTCAGTGTTAGTATTTGTCATTTGAATCGGATCTATTTTATCATTTTTTCTCCTTAATTATGCATTAAATTCTTTAAAATTTTGTATTATTACATCACAAATTATTTCTAACAATGGGAACTGTTTTTTTTGTTTTGTTTTTTAAATAAACAAAAGTGAAGGTACTTTACAAGAAGACTTTGAAAAATTGCAATTTAAGCCCAATAAATCTATTTAAATGAAGATAAATTATATTTTATATTAAAGGCAACCTAATTATTCATTAATTCACTGAGTTTAATCGATATTGTTCCAACTGTTTTAAAGAAAATATAAATGAGAAAAATAGATTCTATAATGTGGCATTTACGGTTTGTTGTTTTTAGCGCAAAAGTTGCTGTCACGTTTTATGTAAACGCCCACCTTAAATACGTAATTTCAGTTTCAAATGTCTACGTCGAACTAGAATCACTGAATCTTAGGAACCTTTTAAGAAAAGCAATGTATTTTCGAGTAATTTGAGAAATATAGAGGAAGATTTGTACTTATCAAAAATTACATTAAGTTTCTAACTCAGTATTGGAATTGAATGAGTCGGTGATTGAAGTACATCCCCATTATAAAACTAATGCTTTAGTATTTTCAACAAAAAATAAATTGAAATAATCAACCAAAAGATAACTAGTAATGATTTTAACAAGGTGGTTGGTTAGAATTTGGTACTAGTCAGTAGATAATGATATAAGTAATTAAAAACTACATAAATCATATGCCTATTCATAATTAGAAATGAAATAGGTTCTTCAGGTGAATGTTGATAGGCAAATCAAAAAGCCTTCTATGATGAAGGCGTCAAAACTCGAAGCTATAAAAAATAGAAATTGCAACAATGAAAAAATTAAGAAAATTTAGTGCATATAGAGCAACAATAAAATCAGAAAAAACCTATTTAGATATGAATAGAGGATTAGTATCAAGCAACGATATCAACAAAAACGGTTAAAAATGGATTCAAAAATACCTTTCTAAAAGCATCTTTTTAAAGTTTCTGGGAACCCTAAAAAATTACGATTACGGTTCGAGTTACAATTAAGTAAGTTGTGAATGTGGATGACGATCCCCTGACATGCGGGATAATTATGCTAAGTTCTAGGTCCTGATATTGTGGACCCCGACATAAAAATGGGCTTGGTATACCGCTAATTCAAATATAACGTGGTCAAGCTCTCATCCCAATCTATATCTATAAAAAAAAGTTTATCATTATATTCTATTATTCTTGATTTTTTTATTTTTTACTAAACGCCCTTTTTTACATATATCTTACAGTTCATCCAAAATTTACATATTTTTCTTGCCCGCTATAGCGCGGATACCTCAAAATTTTGTTGTTGTTTTTCACATAGATGGTTCACGATATTTCTTATGTGGGACTTTTGAAGTATAACAAAATACATAATATCAATAATTAATTTAATTAATATTGAATATTCAATACCATGGACTCCATCTTGACAGGAGATTTAATTGGAATCCACATACAAGACTGAAACGATATGAAACTGCTAGAATCTTAATCTCTCATCCTTAATAATCCCTGATAATCCTCCGATGCGTCTGAAAAGTTGGCCACGGGACCTACTAAATTAAATTAATGCTTGAAGTACCACCAATGGATTTCTTCCCAAGATTTTCAAGTGTAAATGAAACATTCCACATATTTGCTTATAGTATTTATTATTTTGTACAGTTGTAAATTACCAAAAAAAAAAATAATATTGTGAAACATGACAGAGACGTCAAGAAATTCCCGATCGGTAATACTCCAATTACAATATAAAGCCGGAAAATCCAGAGGCCATATTTTTTTCATTAATAGGAATCGATTAATAAACAAAAGGTATTAATTAAAAACTATTTTTTTTTTTTTTGCGGATATAGATTTATCAATGTATAGACGGAAAAGGAGTGATACTAATACAATAGAAGAAAAATAAAAGCTATTCTAAGCAGTTCTTTGCCACCGACACTAATAATTCAGGTTACGTTTAGTGAAACAAAAGAATTTTATTACCTGTAGTGTCATCTATTATGCGCTATTCAAGAGAAAAAATATTCCCATCGTCCGACGCCGACTGAATACTAATTTCTCAAGCAGCCTCTGTCAACGTCTACGGAATTTATGCCGCAATTACAGAAAACATTTAATATTTTGATTAATTGGTTTCCTTTGATACTTTTGGTTGATGTTTATTTTTTTAATCCTTTGCATATGGAAACATTTACATGGATATTTGCAATTTTTGTTTTGAAAAAGTAATGTGTGACATTATTATATAAAAAAAAATGCTTTTATAAAATTCATTTTATTGAAATTAGAGTGTTTACTACACTTAATTTGCTGAATCTAAGTTTTACAGTTAGATCCACTATACATTATAAATGTTTTCTTAAATACCAGATCCACGATGGTGACAATGTTCATGATTCAGAAAAATATCAAATAATTATATATTCTCTATTTTTTCATCCTAACAATTTTATTTGCATCTGTAAAAATAAATACAAACAGCATATGAGATGTAATATTTACGAACCTTATAATGCCAAAAGGCAATCCAAGGTATCCTTCACACCCAGCTATACATATAGCATACCTCCTATATGTATGTACCAAATATTCACTAACATCATTACGGGAGGGTATGAAAAAAAAACGATGTAATATTTAGGCGTGGCAAGGATAGGCATGTTGCATTTATATCATATTTTAAAAAATCGGCAAATAATAATAAGGATATAATAAATACATGTATCCCATAAAATACAATTATTTCAATAAAATTAATAATCATATAAAGTGATGAATATGAAAAAAATATTTTAAAAAAATAATTGATATAAAATTGATAAATATGTAAAAAAATAAAGCAATAAAGAGGTCATCATACAACTCCTTTTAATCTTTTGCTGAGCACCATTTATTACCATCTATTTTACAAATTTATTGATATAATAATATTATAGAAGAGATTAATGCGAATGGAGATTATATTATTATATTTAGGAATAGTAATTTGATAAACCTACAGCACATATATACCTGACTTTGAATATTTAAACGTGATGATAATTTAAACTGAGTAGTTGACTGACTCATTTTCCTTAACTCGAGTTAACCACTCATCAAGGGGCAGTGCGAAAATAGCTCAATTTTAACCTAAGTGTAATTTCTCAGAATATTTGTCATTTCCATCACTGACCTTTCCTTTCAACTTGAAACGTCACTTTATAACTCCTTATATGTGTAATACTCATGAGCTCTATAGGCGTTGATGACCAAAAGGTATTACGCTTTTAAACAACAAATAATACTCATGAGCTCTTTAAAGATCAAGAGCTCATCAAAATCAAGGATCGTTTCCAGCTGAATTGGACTCCAAATGCACCAAGGATCGTAGTCTAAAACAAGAACTCAATGACTATTGCCTAAAAGGTCCCCAGGTCCTCTGGTTAACTTCTTAACTAATGTCAGTTTTTTTTATAATTTTAAATTAGGAGAGGTCGCAACTCTTTGTTAAGTTCCTGCCATTTTAATGGCAGAAAGATTTTATTTGAAAAAAAAAAAATAAATTGAATGTTTGTCAAAAAAAAAACATTTATGGGTTCTGCTGATTGAAGGACTAAACGTTTTCCCGCCGTTATATTGTTGAAATCCTAATATATCTAAAATAAGAATAAAGTATTCTTCCATCGCTTCCTATGTTACTTCACAAAGAAAAATACCATTAAACAAGTATAAATAAAAAATAATACAAATTTTTAGTGATTACATAATATATTAATATTTTCATTAGAACATAATTTTATCTTTACTACATGGTTCTCAAACACTTTACTGAATTGGGGAATTGTAAAATAATGGGGTTCAGTAACCCTCCTTGACGATAAAAAAAAAAATAATGCACTCCTTTTATTTTGTTTATTTTTTTAAACTTATTTATTGATATTTACAACTGTACATAAAATACATCAAGTAAATTTGAGGAAATCATAATGGTATGGTACAAGCATGTAAAAAAAAAACCATTGCTAGCACTCTAATTTATTTTATTAAATAAAAAACTCCACATAATTTTCTAATATTCTCTTGCAAATCAAAATACCTTAGATTAATGGAATATTCTTAATTGTACTATAAATATAGATCGAAGTAATATATTTAATTGTAGTATTATAGTATAAATATAAATTAAGAAGTACTTAATTATAATATAAATTAATATAGTATTTATTGAAATTTGTTGAATTGTGTATTGCTAAATCTAGCCGGTACTTCAATAAAAACCGAGTAAAACTTTATTATTTAAGCAGTAAATATAAATTAAATTATGTAAATTTTCCAAAAAGTTTTAATCAAAAGTATTCTTTTTCTTTTGTAATTTATTTTTACTCTTAACTTAAATTATTTTAGTGAACAGTAAATTTCTTGTTTTTGAATCTTAAAAAATGTGATGCTATATTCGATTTAAGAAAAAAAAATCATAATTATATTGAATAAAACTATTTATCAGGATTTAATATATTAATAATATTTATCTGAATTGCTTCCAATTGTTAGATTTTTTTAAACGAAACTGTGTTGTCATTTTTAGATCAATTATTTTTGAACCCTGATTAAACCCTCCTTGAATATATATTTTTTGTAAATAATTAGTACAATTAAGGGTACAAATTTTAGGAAAAGACTGTAAAAAATAAATTAATTTAAATATTTAATATAAGGAAGTAATTGTAGGTTTAAAAAAAATGAAACTTATTCATACTCATATTAAATTAAAAAATCAACAAGTATTATAATAAATTAAATGATATATGGCAGTGTTTGCCTAATTTTACCGATATTACAAAAAAAATTAATCATGTTAATCAATAATGATTATGAAATACCATCGAAAAACCTGGCAACTTTATTTTCCTTGTAATAAGTAGATCAAGGTATCATTGAAATATACGACGGCGACAAAATGAATTGCTGAATCATCAGGAATATTACTTAAATTGAAAAATTAAAATTGAAAGTAGTTTTGTTTAATTGTTATTCTTTGAATAACCATTCAATTTGAATTTAAAGTTTAATTATAAAATAGCATGGATTGTAGTAATTCAAATATATTAATATTTATATAAAACTAATTTTTATCCTCTAGAGTCCCGAAATTTATAATTTCTGTAATCGATTTGTTATTAATGATCAACTTTTTCTTTATAATTTAGTGTTTTTCAAATATTACTTAAATAATTATATTAGCAAGTATTTTTTTAAATCTGATAACCCTCAAAGTTATTTATAAAACTATTTTTTTAATTTTAAAGACTCCGTTTTTTTAAAGTGCCCAGGACCACAGATTGGCTAAAGAATGCTCTGACTTACATCAGTGGAAATGTAGAAGAACCAAATGAAAACTTAACTTAGAACACACAAGAATTTATAAAATGAGTCAACCCATGGAGCCAAGAAGTCCAGGGATGTAAACACCAAAATTAATGAAAAGCAATGTTTAAAATATAATGAACTCACGCAACTCACGCAGTGAGCTAAAGGAATTTCCCAACAATTCGATAATCAGGAAGGCAAATTCCCCCTGATGTAACGTACTTCCAGCTTGGTTCTTCAGTTTGTATATCCATATATCTTTAGAAGACTCATTCTTTGGAAAAAAAAAATTGAATTTTCGATCGTGAAATGTCGTAAAAAATTTCTGAAATAGTTTGTTTTTTATGTTGACTTCTCCATGTTTTTCGTGATAAAAACAAATAAGGAATTTTTTTCTTCGTTTATATGTATTTACATTTATTCAGTAAATGCAAGCACTTGCGTTTTCGCAGATTTACAAAAAAATATATAGAAAGATGAAACCAACACAATGTTAACCCTTAAATACCTAAAAGGGCTCAAGTAAAATTTTTTTTTTTCTGATTATGTTTAATCTAAATTATACAAAAATGTGAATTTTATTTCTCATATTAGAAGCTCTAACATCTTCGTGGGGACTGGAAATAAAAATCTGAAATGCGCAAAAAATATGTATCCTTTTTTGTATGTTGATTTCTTTATGTTTCTCGTGATAAAAATAATTTCGAGAGGTTGAAGATAAACATATACCTTACTTGTTTATTTCCTTGGAAAACATGAAAATGATTTTGCTTACTTCACAGAATATACTTAAACCTCTGATTAATTATTTTTCTATTAATATTTTTTTTCAGAAATCTTTTATATTATTTATGTTTTTATAACATGAATATACTTCTGCATCCTATAATTCCTCCTATGGGAGTGGAATTAAAAATCTGCAATTCACAAAAGTTAGAATATCAACGAATCTTAACAGAAAATAAATACTTTACTTATTTTTTTGAATGGTTAAAGTTTGGAAAAACATTTTATAGACAATACATAAAAAATACTAAAGTTAAAAAAACAACATTTAAATCTTATTTTTGAATATCAAGAAGAAAATCTTATTTCTACTTATTTTTATTTATCTTTATTGCAGTTCACAACTGTACATAATTATACATTTAGTAAATTTTATGTATGTTATTATGGAATGATACAGGCGTGTCGAGAAACTACCAATTGGTACCATGTAAAACTCTAATGAAGTTTTTACATTAGCAGGTCTGGTGGCCATCTTCTTTTCAGGTACCTCGGAGGATTGTCAGGAATGGAAGAGGAAGCAAGATTAGAAACGAGTGGGTTTGGATGGTGAGAGAGTTTATTATGGAAGGAATGATACCTGGTTCGGGCTAGATCAGTTTCGTTAGAAACATTAAGGTCTCTATGTATGATTTTGTTTGTGACAAAGTAAAGGAGCATCAAGGATTTTACGAAGGATTTTGGATTGGATACGAGAGGAATTCGAAGGTTTAGTGGAGCCCTAAAGCCTCAACTCCGTAAGTCCAGATAGGCTTTATTATTGTCATGTAAATCAGTCTTTTGTAATGAATTTAAAGTTTAGATTGTTTGTTTAGTAAGTGCTGTAATAGTCGGAACCGACGTGCAGTTTTCTGTCTTTTCAGTCATGTGTGAGTATAAGATAGTCGCTTGTTACCTCTCAAGGTAGCGGATCTGTTCTACAGCGGTAAGAGCAACATTATTAAAGTTATAAATTTAAAAGTGTTAATAGTGTCTATAGAATAAATCCTGTTTCTTCTGGCGAGAATTATAAAATCGTAAAAGTTGAGATTACTAGTTAAAACAAAATATTGAACAAACTAAAAGCTTTTCAGTTTGATGGATGTTTTAATTGGAGGAAAAAAATAAATGTATGTATTTGTTCTACTCCGTTTCAGTAAAAAAATTTTAGAAATGAGATATATCTGCTTTAATATTCAGCCTATTAGGATTTTATTTTCTAGTGAAACTATAAATAGGAGCAAACTTTAGAGATTTAGCTTAAGAAACATCTCTCGCAGAACTGTTAAAAAACTTGCATTGAAACATCTCTCGCAAAACAAAAATCTAAATTTTTCTCTAACCGCCGGACCCGCCCCGCTAAACCCCCGGAGAGCGAGGGCCCTATATCACTTTTGAAATATTAGCTTAAAACGGGAAGGAGAGACTTTGAAATAGAGCAATATTAAAAAAGCCCCTGAAATCAAAAACGGCATCAATTGAATATACTTTTAAAAGTCTTAAGACCGTGTTAACTTCCAATGATGTTTCCAGAAAGTAAAGACTATTCCTGTATTCCTCTTTTCCCACCCTCGGTACCTCAGTTAGACAGATAGATAAACCATAACTTTTGCAACACTTCATTGGTGTTGGGTTTAGAAGTTGTTAAGGAAGTAGAATTTTAAACCAAGTGAGATTTTAACACAAGAGCAGGAAGAAAAAAATGCAGTTTATCACCCCAATTTTTGATTACCTTAATGAAAACTAGGTATAATTACTAGTCAACACTGATGAGTCTACCAAGTATAAGTAGGGGGGATAAAAAATGGCGGATGTTTCAAAACCTTAAAAAACATTAATTTTTCATTCGGAGCTCTATATCTTAAAACCTCCTTCAACACTAGAAAATGTAAAAGAACATTATTCAAAGTAGAGTAAATTTGCTGAAATATGAGCCCTAATAGAGCTATTTACGTCCTATAGTTCTCGAGTTATAGCTTTTTATAAAGAAACATTTCTTAAAAGTCTACTGAAAGATTAGTAGTTAGTTAATTTATTTTGCGAAATCTATATCTCACGAACTATGAGACATATAGATGCTTATTAGCACTCAAATTAAAACTAGTTTAACGTACTATAAAGTTGTTTATGACGTTTACCTTTGTAGGAATTGTAGTTTTCATGATATTTCTTAAAATAAATTAAAATATAGTTGTTCGGACAATAAGTTGGTGTTTTGAAAAACATAATTTCAGAAACCATAGGACGTACGTATATAGGATATCTGGTAGCACTTAAATTAAAGCTCGTAAAATTTACTATAAAATATTATTAATATATAAAATATCCCACATTTATCTTTGTGGAAGTAGCAGTTGTTATGATATTTGACAAAATAAATTCACAAGCTGTTAATTTCTAGTTATTTTATTGTATAAAATGTTTGAGTTTTTGAAAATATATATTTCTAGATCCATTAGATGCCTATATGTCTGTCAGCACTCGAAATAAAGGAAATTTAACTTACTACAAAGTAGTTTATGACACTTTTCTTCGAAGAGATAGTAGTTTTTATGATATTCGCATATGAATATAAATTTACTAAATGAAAATTTTACCGAACAACGATAAATCAATTTATTTTAGTAAATATCATTAAAACTACTACTCCTACAACGATAAACGTATTAAACTTCTATATAGCCCATTGAACTAGCTTTAATTTGAGTGCTAATAGACATCTGTACGTCACATAGTTCCTGAGATATAGAATTCTCAAAATAAATTAACTAACTACTAATCTTTCAGTAGATTTTTAAGAAAT
>NW_027104988.1:1184130-1184593 GCF_000696795.3 Halyomorpha halys | reverse complement strand
ACTTCTTTCAACCTGGTTTCCATTATATTGTAAACTGAAATAGCAATAAGCTCCGAATATCATTTATACATCTACTTTGGTTAGAAAATTTATTTGAATCATTCATTTTTTTCCGAACAAGTTTTATTTCAATCATAGAATCTTTCTTGTACGTTTTATTTTGAAACAAAATTAAATATAATTATTAATTTTGTAAAGAAGAAAAAAGAACTATTTAAGATTTTTAGTTCTTGGTTTGATGGAAGATGAATAGTAAAAGGTACTCCAGATGAAAATCTGGAAAAATTATTTTTAATAATAGTTCTTTGTACATATTTAGGTTTGTTACATTGATACTTTGGAACCATATTGATAAAGATCAAAACTTTTTATATCTACAGCATTAGAACATAACATTAAAAATTATACATTAGAAAAAAATCAGTATCATTAAACTAAATTCCTTATAAGGAAAGCTATATAA
>NW_027104988.1:1180441-1183159 GCF_000696795.3 Halyomorpha halys | reverse complement strand
TTTCTTGACGTAGTTTTTTCGTAGGATGGGTTCGTCACTTCCACGCCTATTTTTTGCTAGTGCCACCGCCACCCATTGGCTAACGGGCTTCACAAATGTCAATGCCGGGAGAGGTTGTGAGTGAGTTTTGTATTATTTTATGCTTGAAAAGATTCCGGGTGGGACCCGGACTCGATCTGGCAACCTTTGGGTTGGTAATAACGCTGCTACCGCTGCCCCCTTATATTTATATAAATATAAAAATTAGACAATCAAATAAAAAACATTGTTTACAAAATACAAAGCAAAAATCATAAAAACTTTCTAATAACAATAATTTAGTTTAATAATTGAGTAATGAAAATTGTTATTTTAATAGTTACTTATCTTAAGATGCTTTCATTTTTGCCGCAAACCTACACCTATAAGTGACAACCTATGCCTCCACGCATATGCGTCCTCCTGTTAAACTTGTGTTAAAACAGACCTTTTATCTATGAATTTTTCGTTGTTCCCCATTTCACTCTTTGCGAATCTATATGTTACAAATTGTTTTTCTGAAATTCTTGGCTTTCTTACGGTTTGTAATACGTCTGTTAGTTCGTAAATGTTAGTTCAACATAGAAAAAATCAGCAAAGCATTTTATAACCACCACTGATAGGATGCGATACCTTCGGAATAGCCTTTCCCCTAATATATGCTTTCTTCACTGATGTTCCCCGAGCCTTTGAGTGGGTACCAGTTATACTTATTTCTATATCTTGCCGCATTTAAACTGCCGTCATTATGTTCCTTCTAAAACTTTTAGAACATGTTATGCAATTGACTGCGAGCCACAGAAGAGCATTCATTATGTTAGACACAATTTGCTAATAAGAAAAAATCTCTAACTGATCGCCAGATACTAAGAAGAAACGCTGTTATACGCAAAGGGCTTGGAACTTATCCACTCAACTCTGTCAGTCGCTGAGTGGGATCCGCAACCAGTCGCAACTCAGGGTTGATATTACATTTTCTGTTGCAATTAACTGGATCTAACTGGTATTTCCTCTATCAAAATAATAATAAGTAAACACTATTAAACGGTAAAAAAATATTTTTTTCTTTTACGTCTTATTGCGAATTACTCAGATAAATAGTCGTTAAATATTACATCATTTATACATCAAATTTAATTAAAGAAGAATGTCGATGACAAGGACCAAAGTTTTCATTGTCATCTCCTCAATGTTGTTTATACTTGTAATACAAAATTGCATTGTCATTTTAAATTTTTTTTTTTTTGTGTCAATTATGAGGTTAGGGATTACTTCTTGTTTTATTTAAGGATGCTTGTTTTATTTCTTATAGTTATATTTGTATCATTTGAAGTTTATGCCGTGCTTTCATTCTTAAATATATTTAAAGTGAACCGTGAATTTATATTGAGTTGCTGACCGTAGAATAATAAGTGGAGAAGATGATACGGTCAGCAAAACAACACAAATAAACAAAAAAATTCTTATTCGTGCCGACGTTTCGACCTGGAGTTTCTGGTGTTTACCAGGAAGCTTCGGCGGAGATTCGGGCTAAACTGAACTTAAAATTTTTGTATGATATAATATATTAAATACGATTTATCTAAGTGATTCACAATAAGAATAAAATTAGTTTCATAGAGTTTAACCAGAATCTCTGCTGAAGCTCCTTGAAGAAGACCTGAAAATCAGGTCGAAACGTCGGTACGAATAAATACTTTTTTGTTTGTGTTTTTTCGCTGACTGCACCCTAACTCTACTTGACAGACTCGCCCACTTTGAGTAGTAATTATAGATATTTTTCGTTAAAGTAATCGAAAATTGGGGTGATAAATAGAAAAATAATAGTATTAACATAATGTATACATAGGCAATGGGTTGTATGTATGTTTTAGTATTTTTAGAGTATATTGGTTCATAGGCAATATAATCCAAAAGCTCAATAAAGTGCCATTATCTGTTTTTGAACTATACAGTTTTTACTAATCTGAAGATGTTTTATTTCAATAATCATAATGACTTATATTAGAATAATTCATCATTTTTTAAATGTTTGTTTCACAAATATGCTTTACTTATTGATTTCTTCAATCAGTTCTGTATAAAAACATATTAACATGTAAAACTTCAGAAGTATCATTTTTATTAACATGGGGCATCTCCCAAAGTGCAACATTTTTACATGGGCATTATCACTCGTCTTAAGTTGAAGTTCTTTCATATACTTTTTTGTCTCTAGAAAGACTATGTTCTGTAAAATATATAATTATGATTTTACAATCCAGGATAAATAAAACTTTTTTCTTCAATTTATAAATTATATTTTTCTACATTGTACAAACTAGGAAGACGACACACGGAACGACCTTATTGATAAAAATGGTGGTTACATAATGAGAATGAGAAGGAGGTCTTTTTCCAAACTGCCCTTCGGAGAGGTCCTTGTCGGATGTTGCGACACCCAGCGCTGAAAAACAACTACCGTCCAAGCATTCTCTGCTAACTCAATCCCTCGGAACAATTTTACCAAGGACGAGGACGGTGTTCTTATCGTTCAACAATAAAATAAAGTAAATTGACGTAAAATATCTCCATAAAGTAACTCAGCCACTATTTAAATATGTAAAAACTTATCGTTGGTGCAATGCCAAAGTGGTGTATTTCAAAATTTCTAAGAGAATTGTAATTGAATTTTGTTTGCAGATTTAAGGTGTAATGGTT
>NW_027104988.1:1178216-1180391 GCF_000696795.3 Halyomorpha halys | reverse complement strand
GATATAATATATTAAATACGATTTATCTAAGTGATTCACAATAAGAATAAAATTAGTTTCATAGAGTTTAACCAGAATCTCTGCTGAAGCTCCTTGAAGAAGACCTGAAAATCAGGTCGAAACGTCGGTACGAATAAATACTTTTTTGTTTGTGTTTTTTCGCTGACTGCACCCTAACTCTACTTGACAGACTCGCCCACTTTGAGTAGTAATTATAGATATTTTTCGTTAAAGTAATCGAAAATTGGGGTGATAAATAGAAAAATAATAGTATTAACATAATGTATACATAGGCAATGGGTTGTATGTATGTTTTAGTATTTTTAGAGTATATTGGTTCATAGGCAATATAATCCAAAAGCTCAATAAAGTGCCATTATCTGTTTTTGAACTATACAGTTTTTACTAATCTGAAGATGTTTTATTTCAATAATCATAATGACTTATATTAGAATAATTCATCATTTTTTAAATGTTTGTTTCACAAATATGCTTTACTTATTGATTTCTTCAATCAGTTCTGTATAAAAACATATTAACATGTAAAACTTCAGAAGTATCATTTTTATTAACATGGGGCATCTCCCAAAGTGCAACATTTTTACATGGGCATTATCACTCGTCTTAAGTTGAAGTTCTTTCATATACTTTTTTGTCTCTAGAAAGACTATGTTCTGTAAAATATATAATTATGATTTTACAATCCAGGATAAATAAAACTTTTTTCTTCAATTTATAAATTATATTTTTCTACATTGTACAAACTAGGAAGACGACACACGGAACGACCTTATTGATAAAAATGGTGGTTACATAATGAGAATGAGAAGGAGGTCTTTTTCCAAACTGCCCTTCGGAGAGGTCCTTGTCGGATGTTGCGACACCCAGCGCTGAAAAACAACTACCGTCCAAGCATTCTCTGCTAACTCAATCCCTCGGAACAATTTTACCAAGGACGAGGACGGTGTTCTTATCGTTCAACAATAAAATAAAGTAAATTGACGTAAAATATCTCCATAAAGTAACTCAGCCACTATTTAAATATGTAAAAACTTATCGTTGGTGCAATGCCAAAGTGGTGTATTTCAAAATTTCTAAGAGAATTGTAATTGAATTTTGTTTGCAGATTTAAGGTGTAATGGTTGCTGATTTCTATTATTGATATAAATCAATAGATCATTTAGCATTTTTAATTAGTGATGCCACAAACTCAGTTAGGTCCTTTTGACATTACGAAGAGAATACTACAAAACCCAAGATAGAAAAATTTGTAAATACGCCACATTGGCTTGGCACCAACATTTACTGTCATGTAGTCATACAGAAGTATGCACCTGATCTTGATGAAATATTTTTTCACTTCTACATGTTACTTTTGTAAAAGTCTACAACAGCTGTATCTTTATATTTTAGACCTAAAGAAGACCTTCAGTGTTGATCAAAATAATGGTCATTGATAAATGGTTGAAACTATTTTTTGTTTTACTTAGCCGTAGAATGGATCATTTCCTTCTAATCAATTATCTTTACTTAGTCAAAACTGTCCTATTTTTTAAAAGGATGAAAACAAGATCTTGGATAAAAATAGGAGGTTTCATACATTAACATAAATTATTTGACAAATGAACAAAAAAAGTGAGATTGCTAGGAGGTTTTTGGAATTGCTATAAATATTACAAATATTCAACAATATAAAATTTACTTCCATTCTAGATACTGTCCCAAACCGTAACCCAAAACAAACGACTCGTCTCCGAAGGTATTTATATACAATTAGAATCTTTTCCTGTTAGCCACAAAACTGACAGACACCACCTATCTCACTATATTCCCAAATAGTTAACAATAAAACATCCATAATTTCAATTTATTTGGATTTTTTTACAATACTTTATTGAATTTTATTACTGAACTTCCGCCTTTTAAATAGTCAATTGTCTGTAGGTCATTTTTCATTTTCTCACCTTTATCATCACTTATTTTGCTCATTTTAAATTTTATTTTACTTTATATTTAAATCTACATTTTTCCGACATTTCGTTTCATAGTCATTATTTCTCACTAGATGTTTTGTAATTTTTTTATTTGTTTTCATTAAATCTCATGAATTGATAGTTCCCTTCAAGTGGTTTTAAGAAAGACAAATTATACTTCTTTTTGAAGAAACTTTGTCTA
>NW_027104988.1:1175609-1176858 GCF_000696795.3 Halyomorpha halys | reverse complement strand
TATATTTATTACTAATTATCTTTCAAATAGATACTTATAGCGAGTACGATGTATGACGTACTACAATCTCAGAACTGATCATAACACAAAAAAGGCAATCCTTTCCGCCCGGATCAACCCCATTAAATCCCCTAGGAAGTGACGGTTCTGTATCACTTAAGGGTGAGGGGTTTAGTTTCATTTTTTATACTTTATTTATTTCATCTTAACCGTCTTTCAAATTTAGTTATATATCCCTTCAAATATTTCTGCTTGGTTTAACGTATTTTTCGTACGTTATGACTTGTACTCTTGCACTCCACCGACCGATCACATCCCACCCACTCTTGATGGCAACTCCGCCCAAGTCAGTAAGTTTCTCTGTTGATTCCAGATTTTTCTTTCTTTTTCCTACCACCACACATCTCTTCTCTGTTCCTTCCTTTTTTTTAATTTATTTTAGCTGGTTTATATTTACTCATCTGTATTACTGTGCCCCTTTTACCCATTGTAGCATATATTTCATTTTTCTTCTTGCTCATTGCACTATGTATCTCGTTTTCGTTCGTAATTTTCTTAATATTAATTTCAATTTGTCCACTATTTATATATTTTGAATAATTACTTTATTTATTTCATTATTTTAATTCCAGTTACTCATTACTTACATTTTCCTCCTCACCTTTCATGAGCACTGTCTGATTTTTAATAACTGTTTTGATCATTTCGTATAATTCTTATCTCTACAATATTATCTTCTATTAGTATCCTCTAGTATGTACTTAATTTATTGTCAACTCGTATATGTTTCTAGGTTTGTTTGATATTATTCTATTTTAATTTTTCTCTAAATTAAGGTTGTTATCTCGTTCTTTTTTTCAGCCCTGATGAAGGCCTAAAATTTAGGTCGAAACGTCGCCACATGTAAATAAGTTTAACTCATTTGTGTATCATTAATGACCGCAACCCCGACCATCTTCTCACCACATTGAATCCATAGTCAACTATAAACTCCTCAGTATATAATTTAAGTTTAATTTAATGAAATATGGTGTCTTATTTATTAATTTTGTGTTAATCTTTATTTCGTTTTGGGAAGAACAATTTAAATAAGATAATATAAATTGACGTAAAATATCTCCATAAAGTAACTCAGCCACTATTTAAGTATGTAGAAACTTATCGTTGGTGCAATGCCAAAGTGGTGTATTTCAAAATTTCTAAGAGAATTGTAATTGAATTTTGTTTGCAGATTTAAGGTGTAATGGTT
>NW_027104988.1:1167966-1174684 GCF_000696795.3 Halyomorpha halys | reverse complement strand
CCGCCATTTTTTATTCCCCCTACCTATACTTGTCAGACTCATAAATTTTGACTAGTAATTATACCTACTTTTCATTAAATTAATCAAAAATTGGGGTGAGATAACTGCTTTTTTTTCTTCCCGCCTCTTGTACTATCAGTTTAACTATTGAACTTTTTTGATGCATACTATTTGAGTATTTTTTCTTAGCTACTAATTTTTTTTCCTTTCACAAAACATTATTAGCTAGAGAACAAAGCAATCGTATCTACCATCGAGAACATTTTATATTCATTATTCATGATATTCATTTGGCACCGCATTGGTTGGTTTCATCACTCCTCCCAGTTTCGGAATCAAGAACCTTGATCTTCGTCACTTTGTTCTTTGAAACCGCTAAACAAACAACTGACGAATGTACCGGGTTGCAAACATACTGGAAAAAATTGTATTTTTACTCCTTATCCTTCCATATGATTCACTGTATAATTTGCTGAAACCATTCCGTATACGGCGGTATGTCATAATACTGTGAGAAGTTATTTAAATCAAGGTTTACTCATAAACACATTACATGTGTTGCGCCAGTTTACAGTTATTAGCTTCGGTTATGAAACTGATTTTTTATTTATTTCTAATAGAAAGAAATTTGAAAAAAAAAATTTTTTATTTTTGTCCATCATCCAAGGATGGACGCACACAACAATGGACCACTAAGATTAAAATCGTTAAAATGTTTAACTTTTATGTTATAACGTTTTCAATTTTCTAAATTATGTTGTATCCTCTAATATAATCTATTATTCATTTATTCATAATATTATCAATACTGAGCCACGCCACTGAACGACAGTATACCGCCATAAAATATTATTAAAAATTAATAATTCTTACGTAAAATAAAATTTGTCCATAATAGATACAGATTACAAAATATAAGGTTATTAATGACTCTCCCAACTTTTATATTTTAAGAGCTACCATGTTCCCTTAGAAGAAATGTTTTACAGTTATAATTTTTTTCAACTTCATCCATATTTTTATAATCCGATTCGGGTAGCATTCTTACAAACCAAAGTAACTAAAGAGTATCAGAGTAACATTTCATAAAAATCTCAATTAGAAGTCAATAACGGACGTGGAATTCACCTTAGGGGAGCGTTATCAAACTTGATAACACTAAGTGCTCTTGAGGTCAAGTTCAAATCAGGGTCACTGCCCATACAGGGGACTGAAGCTCAATATTGTAAACGCTACCATTTTTATCTGTATCTTAAGATTGTTATTTATTCAGAATTTTTGGAGAATAATTGAACAAGTTCGCAGTTTATTATTAACACTTTTTAATTATTATTTGAAACAAATATATATGTGATTAGAAGTGGTTCCTAACTTCGGAGTTCCCCTTTCTGACTTGTCTGAAATAATTTCAAAATTGTATAGTTTCAGCTTACAAACGGTTACAAAAAATATATTTCATATTATATTTACTAATTTTGTATATGATTTTGGCATCTACAGATAGATGTTGCAACTTCGGACCACATTTTTATATACATTGCTAAATAAATAAAATTAACAATTACTGAACTACTAAAGTAAAATTATTGTAACAAATGAAGCATTGATTTTTTTTTAAATACATCCCGTAATATTTAAATTATAGACATATTTATTATAATCATGTTGTATTGGTTTAATATTATTCAACAAATATTTGTATAAATTAAGATTACTGGAAGTGAAGGCAGATCTAGGAGAGAAAAATGGCCGAAATAGTTTCATGTGGAACTAAACTCAAGATCTGTTCCTCCTCGAAAGCATTTGTTTTTCAGAATAGATTACAGGTATTACCCTCAGAGGGCACTAAATGTATAGGTTAAAATTTTAGAATTCTACAACCTGAGTAACATTTAAAATTTTTCGAAAATTTTCTAGCTTATATATTATTTTCCGTCATTACTAAAAATTGAGGACGTGTCATCTGTAAAAGTTTTCTTTTCTTTTATTAAAAAAAAAAGGCAAACCTAATGGCGTTAATCCTAGATCTACACCTAAACCAATGAATGTATAATTAAGAAAATATTTGATTAATTTACAATATTTTAAACAAGGCTAGGTTTTTCGAAAATAATTATCAAATGATTTTTTGGAACAGAATAGTTTCATTTGTAGCACACCAGGAGGCAGTTATAAGTCAAGAACTAGTAATTGGGATTAGGGCAACTGAACAAGTGTGCAATAGCTGTGTGGATCACTTGTCCCAAGGGATTTGGAGCTAAGTAGTCGTTTAGAAAAAAAAGTTTGTAACGTACCTTCACATAACATCAATGCAACCTGTGTTGTTTTTTTAGTGAGTGAAGAGGGTTATGGTTGCCTTTGCAATGTAGAGGAGGTTACCGGCTTCTCCCCTCAGTTAGGGGATGCCTTTAGTAGGCGTTAGAGTTTTTTATGTCCAATGACGATTGACCACAATCCGAGTGATCGTTAACATATAAACAAAAAAAGACAAACTTGATCTCTAGGAAAAAATTGTTGGTAGTTGTTTTTTACTATCGATGATACTCCACAATACATGTTCACCTCTATATTTATGGAAATTATGATAGTTCTTTAGTTGGTTTCTTTTTACGGATTCTGATATGAAACCAAATTTTAAGACAAATTCATATTGAGCTCTTTTTTTATACAATGCAGCGTGTAAGCATAAATCACCGAAACTGTTAATTATATTTTTTACGGTTTTTAACAATTTGCGTGTACATGGTGTGGAAAATCGAAAAAATAACTGTTGAATAAAATCGTTTAAGATTCCAATTTGGCTCCACATTTACTTAAATTGTCAAAACGTGTATGTATTTAACAAGCACAATAAACAATAGTCCAAACATTTTTTGCAAGTGCTATATTAGTAGAATTATTTGTGTCTAACTTCATCAAAATCTGAGGTGGTGGGTTTGACACCCTGACTGGGCGATCATGGAATGATCTACAAAGCATATTATTCGTAATAATAAGGGATACGTACAAACTATGAAAATATTTGACCTGTATATAAACTATGGAAGCTGAATCGAATTTGGCAAAATTATGGATGAGGCGGAATAAAAATGTGATATCTCATAAATTTTATTTTTGATATACACATTCACATACGATATGGGAGCCAACTATTAAAAGATATCTCTGTTAAAATAAAGAAAAATGCTGTAGAAACATTGTCCTTTACGTGGAAAATTATTAATATCTAAAATGTTCCATACCATATATATACTCCACAGTCATAATTTTCCTTTGCCAGTTTCATATTTCGATTTTTTTTGTTATTATTTATTACTCCTGTCTATTACGTCTTTGTTGGTTTACCAGTCTTTCATACATTGTTTCCTTTTTAATTACTCCCATCATAATTTATTTTGTATGTAAATAAACGTA
Organism: Halyomorpha halys; assembly: GCF_000696795.3. Taxonomy (NCBI): domain Eukaryota; kingdom Metazoa; phylum Arthropoda; class Insecta; order Hemiptera; family Pentatomidae; genus Halyomorpha; species Halyomorpha halys. The sequence continues at coordinate 1,171,270 of NW_027104988.1, read as the reverse complement.
AATAGATATAAATCATCAGTTATGTACATTACATTCAATATTAATAAAACATTTACCTTTCCAAAACTGCTTTTTATCAACTCCCATATTTGAGATTAATTGAACGGTATGTACACAATCATATAATTTTTACAAGAAAAAAATACGGATATATCAATAAATTTTATAATTATAACTTGGATGAAAACATCATAACAATAAAGATTCTTCTTCTGTATATTCTTTTTCAATCCATAAACCTGAAATCGATAATGAGCTTGATTTATCCTTTAAGAATAGGGCCATCTTTGGTGAAATTAAATCATTTTGAATAGCTATTCGAGATCAAGTTATTGTAATCGGAACATATATTTTTCAGGTGAACTCACTCAAAGATAAATGTCATCTCCTTTAAGATGTATGCACATTCAAGATGTGACTGCTGGTTGAGAAAAATTGGCCAGAACATCGCTATATGACGTTTAGTAATATATTCAAAATATGCCACTGATATCTGTAGCAGATTGAGTAATGATGGTGCTGTCATCTCTATACCTCGAAAATGGTTTAGTAAGATCAATAGATCAAAATTTTGCTCTTAGTAGAAGTAATTATAAACTAATTTCTGTCAATAAATCCTTAGGCAAAAATATTTGAAAAAGACTATAATAAAAAGATTACCGGAAGACCACTTCTTGGGGTCTTAAAGGCTTAATATAGGAGATTTTTCAATTGATCGCCCTATGTTTTTAAGAATCGAGCCAATACTTCCTACAGTTTTATAATTTGTTGAAATATTATTATAAACTATTTCAAAGCGCATTTAGTGAGCTTCACTTTAACCTCTAATAGTATGTTAGAGTTGTGTATGTTAAATAATTCACGAAATACCATTTTCCAAAACTAAATTTTTTTTTCCCCCAAAATATCGGGAAACTAATAATTTCGGAATTTATTTTAACAAATATCATGAAAATTACTTTTTTTAGAAGAAAATCATTATAACCCACTTTACAGTGTATTTAATGATCTTCCAATGAAGCCCTAATAGACATCTATACGTCAAATATTTCTTAATCTATACAATTTTAATAATTTACATAATTAATTTGTTAATTAGTAATACTTCTGGAGTTATTTGGCTATAAACCTAAAAATATTGAGTGGCCATTCAGAGAAAAAATCCATGTCAGGTCTCGCAACACCCTACCCCCTCCTGTAGTGATAAACATATGTTTCTACGAATCTCACATAAGAATCTATTAGCATAAATTAGTTTAAAATTACTTCTAGTCAAATAGAAAATGGTATTATAAATGTTGGGGCCGTTTGTAACCACGGGAGTTAGAGGGTTAACTTTGACTCCAGCTACGCTTTCGAATCTGCCCTAGGGGTTCACTTTTATATCGTGGCGGTCCCACGAAATAAACACTTAGGCTCCCACCATGGATAGAATAGGTTGGCTACTACCTATAGACAACCTCTCCTCTCCCCCTCTCCCGGATGTCAGAAATGATCAGGAAGAAGGTCAGAAAACAAATACCGCAGGGCTAGAATTGTTGAAGAAACAGTCTCGAGCAGATGATTTTTAAATATTCCTTAATTATTATTAATTAATTTTATTTATTAAATAATAATTAATATGGTTTATAAATATCCTGCTGGTCCATTTGATTTTCACATTTTTTCAGTCAGCCTAAATATCCGTTAACTTTTCCCTCGAGCCCAAATATATCTATTATCTACCCAAAAGTTATCTATTTGTGTATTAAACGCATATTTTATTTTATTATCTAACTATGACTGCTACCATTTTGTTTGTAAAGAAGACAATTTTTAAAATATAATTAAATTAAAACTTAAACACAATATTTTGTAGAAAGATAGTCTGGGTGGCGGTCAATAAAAGTACCAAAATAGTAAAAAGAAAATTATTGTATAAGTAAATTTATTGTTAATCAACGTTTCGCCCCACTTTGGAGGGCCTTGTGATATTGTCCGTTGTGTTACAATCAGACGTTAGTTAACAATAAATAGATTGTTAATTCTTTTACTATTTTGGTACCTTTATTGGCCGCCACCCGGACTACCTTACTACAATCTACTTTATGCGGTCAAGTATCTTCTTTCAATTTGATTAAAACCAATATATATATATGTTTTCTGTATAACATACATATATTATAACTGTATGTTTTCTAATACTACTTTAGAAGTAAGAAATACAAATTTATGTCGATCTGATTTCCAGTTTTCAGAATAAACTTTTTTGCAGTCGAGAAAAGACCTGTAACATTCTATTTGTGCACAAATTACTTATTTTTTCCTTAGATCAGTAAATAAATTTATTTAACTTGACCCAATGGCAAAATAAGGATATTTTTTTTTAAATTTCTTATTGGGCCCTACGTTACAGTAGTCTGATATTCTATTAACAATTGTTAATAGATAGGTTGTTTAGTCATGTGCAAAAGATATTATTATTTACAATATTATAATCATTGAATAATTTTTTCTATTATTCAAAATAATGCTAATATTTATGTAATTGAAAAAGAAAAGAAAATACAAACAAAATGACTAATATTTATAGAATTTATAAAATAAATTACTGAATTATTTAATAAAATATTATTTGAGAAAGAAAAATAAATAATAAACAGAGTAAAATATACTTCATCACAGAATGTCATGTAATATCTGGGCTTGGGCCACAAGTTGGATTTCCCACGTTATAAGCCACTGGGCCTTTAACTGCTGCCGACTGGGAATAGAATTTTTTATAACGTTTTTTTGTTGTATTTATCTGTTGATTTCAATTGTAGTTGGCGATCTAATTGACTATATCGTTTAAACCAAGGGGCATCTACTGCAATTCTTTGTACCTTGTTTCGGAATGACTGTAATTTTTAAAATATGGAGCTGAGTTAGTAAAGAAAATTTCCCTCTTTGAACAGTTTCTTTTTTTCTTCCATTGGACTTTGGATTTTCGAAGATTCTCCACAAAGTGGAAACCATTGTTTAAATCTATTAACTATTACAACCAAAAAAATAAGCAAGTATTAAAAGCTTACAAGCCAAAAAAAACTTTATCGCCTACAGAAATAAGATCGAATGCAATAATTATTTCTTTTGCATGGCGTATTGATAGGCATAAGAGAGGAATAGAAGATCCCTCCTCAGATTCATCCTTATTTGTGAAGCCTAAAGACCTTTCATTCCACTCATCACTCCGTAAATGGACAGGATTAAAGGATCTTTTACTTTGTCTCTTATCAAAGCTTTTGGAGGCTTAGAAAGCGCGCTGAAGGAGCCTAGTTTAATA
>NW_027104988.1:1163642-1167916 GCF_000696795.3 Halyomorpha halys | reverse complement strand
TATATATATATATATATATACATTACATTTGTACGTTTATTTGTATATGAGTACAAATGAATTATTAGGTGCCCTCATAAATTCGGAGGTTATGTAATAAATTCGCATCTGATAAGTTATGTGTGAACAATACAGGGAATGGAATACCCATCGACAGACAAAGACTGGGACCCCGAAGATTACAGAGAAGTAGATCCATATCTGTTTAATTGCAGGAAACGCACCTTCAGCCTCTTCGCCGAGGTCTCCTCTGCCGGTGACAGCTCATCCGGAAGAATTGACACCCTTACCCACTTACCTAATGCCAGGTCCTTCTTAATATTCTTCGAAGGATCCACAATGTTAATGAGCTATTTCTGCCATGCTCACCTTCACGGTTAAGTGAATGTTTCTTTTATGTTAGATGCCCTCTATGATGTTATATATTTCATTATCATAATAAAAACCTTATTTTTATTTTATGTTATAAAACTATGAATGTGCTATATGAATGGTCTTAATAGAGCGATAAAAATATTCTATTTCATGGTGTCATATCATATTTTTGAAAATTATAATGTTAATTATCAATGATCAAATCCACGATTATGAGACATTTTGATATGATTTAGTTAATTATTAAATGTGTTTTTGTAAATGCGACTTTTAACAACTTACAATTAAAAATTATATCGTTTTATTTCATAATAAATTTTATTTATACTTGAAAAGTCCTATTTAAAGCACAAAATTAAAAAATTTCATACATTTAATGATATTTAAATTTTTAAAAAAACCTTTACTAATAAAGCTTATTTCTGTCTCACAACTCCAGAAGAAAACAATCCATTGAACAAACACGTTTAAAGTTCTGCTCTGAAATTATAGATAACTTGAAGGATATTAAATTACGTTCCCTAATGTCAAGAACAAGAACCTAAATGCTGCCCCTAATTTGGCCATTAGAACCTAAGCCCAATCCATTATTGCACTAATGTCCAAACGACATGCTCGTTGTAGAAATTAAAATAAATGTTTTAAAAAATATAATTAAATCATCTAAATATGCATTTATCATCAAATAAGTAAAAGAAAATTAGGCTAATTGCCTCTTAGTACACTAATTCATATAGATGTTGGATAAGCTGTTGGTAGAGTATATAATTACGCTAATTGCCCCTGAGTACACTAATTCATATAGATGTTGGATAAGCTGTTGTCAGAGTATAAAATTAGGCTAATTTCCCCCTGAGTACACTAATTCATATAGATGTTGGATAAGCTGTTGGTAGAGTATATAATTACGCTAATTGCCCCTGAGTACACTAATTCATATAGATGTTGGATAAGCTGTTGGCAGAGTATAAAATTAGGCTAATTTCCCCCTGAGTACACTAATTCATATAGATGTTGGATAAGCTGTTGGTAGAGTATATTTTTACAAAGGTAGACTCAGTGCTAGAAATCTGAAAATTAATCAACTAATTGATTAACTAATGATAAAAATTTGAAGCTGTGAAGACGTACGGATTTGAGATCAATAAGAAATTGAACAAATAAAATTCTACTGTTCAGATAGATATAATTGTTGCTGTAATTTGAAAAAAATGGAAAAGATAAATTAAATATAAATATATATTGAAAAAAAAAATAATTTTCATTAAAACGTTAGCAATTAATATTTACACTGAATTGCGTTATTTCTTTTCAGGATCAAAGGTTGACGTTTCCATCGAGATCCTAAAAATGACTTTATTAAAAAAATTTAAAATAATCATATAATTTCACAATAATTGCTGATATTTATATAATCATTAAAGGATCACACGATTACTGATTTATACGTATTATATGCAGAAATGTTGTTTTATAGTGTATATCTTTACTAATATTATGCATTACCATTATAAATCCGACTTCGTAGCAATAAATTTCTTTGTTTTTTTAACAAGAATTACTCAATCATGCTACTATCGCTATTCTTGGAACATTTTTCCTCACTGTTGCAAAGAATTAGCAAAGGAGAAATGTTAACAGAAAATGTTCCATAGTGATGAAACCTCAACGACACGCGATACCGACCGATAATGCAGATGAGCACAAAGGACATGCTATCAACCAGTTAATATGTTAACGTCGGCTTGTGAAACATGTTACACAATTATCGCTACCTATTCCTGTTCCGGTTATTTCCATTAGTTTCTCGAGGTCCGTTCCTCTTGCTAAGCAGTTCCTGGTAGCCTATTCTTACAAAAAGTTGATCCAGTCTTGTTGTAGTGACGATGTAATGCATCATCGATGCGTACGCGATATTCATAGTATGGAAATCACAGTTGTTCATCTAACCTTCGCCTGTACTTCACATTAAGTCTCTGTTCATAAAAATATAAATAATTTTCCATAGTCATTTCATCATAATTATTACATCATAATATTACACATTTCAAATGAATCATAAATGTTATATCATGATGCATGGTGTTTAGGATGCCTATTTAATTGACAAAGATAATATTTAAATATTTTATCTTACAGTTTAATATTAATAAGTAAAGTACTTAAAGAGTAAATTTTTTTCTTATGCTCGTATTTTTCATTAATAATACTACAAGCAGGCATGCAAAATAAATAGCTATTTATTATAGTTTATACATTCTTCAACATGAAAAGGAAATAGAATTAATGAAAAACATGAACATGATTAGAATACTAAATGGAAATTATTTCAAATTAGTGATTATAATTGAATTAAGAGATTGCATATGAAATAATGTGCATAGGGTTACACTTTTCCTTCTAAATTATCTGAAATAAATAAATGCTGTTATGATAATGCGTCTTCTTCTTCGATGTTCTTTCCATAGTTTGTGTGGTCACGGACTAAAATGAAGAACTCAATGGCCCTCCTGATGTCATCCAGGCTTGTATTGACTTTTTTCTGCACCTCAATTGCAGAGCTCACAAGTTTGGAATATGTTATAGATGCACATTATCATTACGATAATTTATTTGATGATGTGTTTAATGATGAACGAATCACTGACAGTTTAATCAGCAATAAACCGATGGGCAGTTACTCTATGGTTCTACCGAAACGTAGATAAAGATTTTTTATGTTCTAGAGAATTGATATTGTACAATCAATAGAATTCAATGGAGGAATGTTTTTAGATAGAACTATTACTTGTATCTGCATCGAACTCTGTCATCCTGATCGTCCGTTTTATTTATTTAGATTTTATTATGGTGTTTAGTATTTTTTATTTCGGTATTAGCTCTCTATAGTTTAATGATGATTTAAGATACTCTCCATACCAGACAAGACCTCCTTTTTAAACTTCACTCCTCAGACTTACCGTGGAGCAATATTTTGTCATTCCCTCCACATTTTCCATCAAAATCCATAGGCACAGAAAAAATATAAGTTGAAGAATGGTCCATATGTTTATTGTAACTACCTATTAAGTGTAAAAAAAAATTTCTATACAAGTCGGTAACTCACAGCTTCCTTCTGAGTCAAGAAATAATTAATATCTTTGAGTTTTTTTTTCACTGTGTGCAGATTGCTTGGGAGATAAAAACAGTACATAAAATTGACCAGCACCATTTATCGGCTTGTTTAATTAGTCTAGTGTAAATCCAGACACATATTTGTTATTTTATTGTTTCATATATATCATTTATAATGCTTAGCTTGTACTCATGATCACTGTATTCTCTTTTACTAACTAGGCTTCCGTACTTATTTGTCTTACTGCCATAGATCTGAACAATAATTATATGAATAAAGACCAATCTCTTCCGCTAAATTTCATTGGTTTGTATACTCCGATATAGCAACCGATCATCCTGGCTATTTTCAATTCCCATCTGATTCAATTACTCAGTTACTTTATTAATTTCATCGGGTTAAATTATTAGATTTCATCCAAGTTAATTACTTAATTCATGCCATTCTGGCGAAATCAATCTCAACCAGGTTAGTAATTAGAGAAGAAACGTTTATACATTTAGTACAAGAGCCTAAAAGGGGAAAAAAGGCAGTTATCTCACTCCAATTTTCGATTACTTTAATGAAAACTATGTATAATTAATAGCCAAAATTGATGAGTATGCCATGTATAGGTAGGTAGGTGGAATAAAAAATGGCGGCTGTTTCAAAGCGATAAAAAAAATTAATTTTTCATTCGGAGCTCTATATCTTAAAAAGTAGGAACAACACAAGAAAACCTAAGAGAACGGCATTTAAAGAAGAGTAAATTTGCTAAAATATGAGCCCTAATAGAGTTATTTAC
>NW_027104988.1:1151163-1159522 GCF_000696795.3 Halyomorpha halys | reverse complement strand
GTAAGTAGATTCGTGTTTGGTCCTGTGAGGAGTTTGTCCAAAATTGTTTCACATTTATACTAAGAAGCATCTCCTTGACTGACGTCTGTGAGACGGCAGGGGATATTATTATTGGTGGTGGCCTCTTAGGTGCTGAAGTGGCAGCTAGAGGAGCTCGAGGAACAGTCTCAGATCCTGCATCCAGATCCTGGGAAGGATTGACACCCTTGTATCTCTCAGAGATAGGAATGTAGGAGACAGGTAGTTCTCTGCATCTAAAGGCTTGTTTTTTCGGTACTGTAGTCCAGGTACCGTCACTGTTGTTACCATCACTTTCAGATCGGTTTCGCTTCAGTAGCCGTGGGTCCTCAAGAGGAGCTGTAATTGGTTCATTATCGACTGTCATCTGTTCATCTTCGGATGAGTCACTTTGATCGGAAGGGCTATTAGGCGAAGAGCCTACCATAGTAATGAGTGAAAATGATCACTAACACTTCTAGTTTATAATTTATATAAAGTTAATAGATAATTAAAATTAATTGTTTCTCACACAATCACCACTACAGTTAATGTTTAGTTTTTAATAGTTTTCCCGGTCACATTTTAACACTTTAAATAAGTTATATGTACCTGTAAAGTCCAGAAAGAGCTAAAAGAGAGAGCTGCCCAGAAAGTCCAGAAAGAGCTGAGCAAGAGTGGACGACTCGACGATGTTGACTGACTGACTGTGACTCTTCTGTATGTTTTGACTGATATTGTGTTGACTATGGACTATGACTGACTGGTCTGCTTGGTACGAGCCATCTTACATGACTATGATAAATCAAACTTATTGCCCGAACAACTATAAATCAATTTATTTAAGCAAAGCGGAGGTAAAAGTCATAAACTTCTGTATAGTCCATTAAACTAGCTTTAATTTGAGTGCTAAAAGACATCTGTACGTTACATAGTTCCTGAGATATAGATTTCTCAAAATAAATTAACTAACTACTAATCTTTCAGTAGATTTTTAAGAAATTTTGTTTTTTAAAAGGCTATATCTCGAGAACTATGGGACGTAAATAGCTCTTTTAGGGCTAATATTTTAGAAAATTTACTCTTCTTTAAATAATGTTCTCTTAGATTTTCTGGTGTTGTTGTTGGTAGTTTTTAAGATATAGAGTTCCGAATGAAAAAGTAATGTTTGTTTAAGGTTTTGAAACAGTCGCCATTTTTTATTCTTCCTTCCTATACTTGGCAGACTCATCAATTTTGACTAGTAATTATACATAGTTTTCATTAAAGTAATCAAAAATTGGGATGAGATAACTTACTTTCTATAACTTATTTTAGCCTTATTTTCTTCCCGGCTCTTGTACTAATTAGGGATGCTAGAGAAGGGAATAAAAATGAAATCAGTTTGTTTTTTGTAGAAACATGCGGCATCAACTTGTGCAATAGTCTCAAGTTTATTTATATTTGCTCAAATATTTGAAGGGTAAATAAAATGTTTGTTAAATAAAACATGATTGGCAGTTTTATTGTTAATGCATCACAGTAAAACCCGTACAAGTGTCCAAGGACGGTTAACAAGCAGCGACTAATTTGGCCTTTCTATGAAATTCCGAAAGTAAACCGCAATAAATATACAGGACCATTTTGTCGATATTTTGTTGCGATACGTATTCGAGAAAAACAAATTATATGCTGTAGCTTGTTGAGCACATGGCAAGGTTAGAACAGTTGCACAATGCGTCCTTAGAGAACTATCATTATTATACTGGATTTTCATGGCATTGTCGAAATTGTAAAACATACATTACTCTAATGATACCGGTCAGTGTTATAGTTCATTGTTATTTGGCTAAGAGGAAACAGGTCTTCTAAAAACAATTGCGTCTCTGAAGGATCTCTTGCACAATTCGTACACCATTTGCATCAAGGGAGCGTTTAATGACGACGTGAATTCACATTTTGTTTTGCTTATTTATATTTTTCAAGAAGCCTTTTGACAGTGTATTTTTTAAAATGTTTTTCTATGGTGTTGATTATTAGAAATACCATGTCCTTTCAAGTGCTTTATACAGCAATACACACTTCTGCAATTGTTACTTTTATCAGAAAAACATGACTCTTATCAAATCGATCGAGGATTAAATTCCATTCCCAGTTTTCACAAAACTTTTTTTTGTACTCCGACTCAAAAATTACTGAAGAATGCGTACCCAAGTGAATATGAATGTCTTGGTTTAACTGTATAACGAGCATATTTATCTACAGCCCTATTTATCAAAACTATTTAATAGATTAACTAATGAGAAATGGCTGATTTTAATTAAAATCTAATTTTAGTCCCTTATTTTAATATTTAAATGTTAATGTCCCTTATTGGGTAAAAATCTGGCCAAATCACCTCCTTGCACAACCGTTAGTCTAGTAACAGTACTTTCTTACAAAGTAATGAACCCTTGACCCTTCAGGGGTTGTAGCGGTACAGATTTTAATTTTAATTTAATTAAAATGTTTATTAACAAGTATATCTGTTAGTTTCATTAAATTCTGTAGTATGGTGTCACAATAGTGATATTTCCAGAATTCCTAATCATTATGACTATGTCATTGTTTAATGATATTATATCAAACATCGTACCTTCATTAAATGTGACCTTATGAAAACGAATTTATTATTTAACCAGTTGAGTTTAGTGTTTAGATTTGGATTTAGCAATAGATGCGTTTAATGTTGCTGAATTCGAATGTTTCATGACAGTCTGTTTTGTATCAAGAATAAGAGATTGAAAGTTTTCAACGGATCTATTCGTTTCGGGGTTCATTAAATCCAAAAATAAATTTTCGGCCTTTGATATGCACGCCAGCTAGTATAGATTTTGTCTTGCATTGGTTATGATATGTTGATTTTTTTTTTGTTTTGTACCAATTTAAGCCCACAATGAAATTATTGAAAAAACAGTAATGTAAAAAAAATTTAAAAAGTAAATTTTAAATTAACTACATAGTAAATTGAAATGAATGAGTTTAAATTGGAATTTTCGCTTCGGAATGAAAGGTTATTTTTGAAATTCCTTCTCAAATTTTAAAGAATATAAATGGGAATTCACGTACTCTTATAGTTAAATCAGTTAGAACGAAGTATTCACAGAAATACGTAAGCTTGTTATTTATTTATTTTTTAATGTTCTGCCAGAAAATAATGCACTGTGTTAATGGTATTCTCAGTGGTTTGGAGGGATTTTATATCTTTTTTTGTTTACCCCTTTCCTGGCTATTTCTTGTATAAACAAGAGAGATCTTTCAACTGGGTAATCTTACTGGTTACCACCCTATTCTAACCAGAGTGGGAAGGTCGAGATTTCATTCTGCGGAGCTACCACTCGAACACCAATAAAAGTCAACCTACCTAAGCTGGAATCGTACTTGTGGCGCTGCTGGCACGAGGTTGCTAAGATGACGTTTTAACACTCTCGGTTATAGTGGCCTCTACACATTTTTTTAATTTTATATCTATTATATTTTGGTTTTTGTTTTATTTAATTTAAGTAATCATACTCCATCATACTTTTTGTAGTTAAGAGGTAAAAAAAGCACACTGAGGACCAGAGTATCCTCTTCTCGGTCACTTTTGAAGCAACTCAAAGATGAAAACTAAGCAGAGATAAGTGAAGATTTTCATTATTTTTTTAAATCCGATGATGAATTATAATTATTTTTATAGGAAAAACATGATTAAATTCCAACTATTTAACTGGCTTGCAGATGTTGGGAATACCCATATATATATTCCGACAATTTGCGTGATTTTGTAACTTTATTTCTAGTTTATTTTTCGAAACGCAGTTTCCGGGTAAGCTGCAGTAACGTTCGCCGAGGAACCTGTGATTATAACCGTTAATAACCTATCCGGTTTGGTCATAGAGCACACAACAGCTACATAGCAATCTGGTAGGATAATATAGGATGAGAGTCCTATAATTGTCCTGATGAGATCCTGCGAACCAGCCAAGGTTGAGCAGTCGTAACAAAGAGTCCTTTGGGGGTCCTTCCTCAACCTCCATTCCCAACGGCTCAATGTCAGTCTTTGTTAGTCACCGTTGTGAAACCTGTATATTTAGTAGTCATAGTTATGTCTTGGTCACTTTAAATATATTCACTTAATCATCCTATCGCCGGATTAGTCACAGATTTGAATCACTTAAACTAATGCTGGAGGTTTCTTCATAGTGTCGGCGCATCTGTGTATAAGAAATACAATGTGTGATGTGAGGATTACACACAATTGTTTTTTAAATCTTTTTATCTAATTATTGACAAACCTTGTTCTCTTTACTAATCAGATCATACATTTTGTATAATTAGGTCTATTTATGGTATGATACAAAGGTAAAAATAATAAAGGAAATTTTCCAACAAGGCAGCGATGTAATTCGATTTATTTCACAAATTCAGGTAAACTTCAGAAAATGTATCATTATTTTAAACTGAGAAAGTAGAAGAAATTATGGAACGGGCGACAGACAGAATATTTTAGAGACATTGTAGAATATTTTTGTGGTATTCCATTTTGTTTTATACTCTTTCTATTAACTTAATATAATTCCTCTATTTAGGTTTTGAGATTACAAACAGTTAAGTTTTTATTTATGCCTTGGACTACCCCTTGGATGTATATCAGTCGTTAACTACCTTTCTAAGTATCTGTTGTCATTAAGGCCAATAAATTTGTATGCCCAAATTTTACGTCTCAATACCTCTACTTCCATTATATTTTTCGAATGTTACATTTAATAATGATAAACTTTAATAATTTATTACATAATACAAATTTATAACTTAATTAATAAAATTTCTCCGTTCTGTGATTAGGAGACCAATTTCTAGTTTTAGCGAGAGTTAAAATTTAGCTCCATGTAAGTAAATAAAAGTAAACTGCTCGGTTTGCAATAAATGAATGTTTTTAAGGAAAGATAAGACGAGTTATTATCGTGAGATATGAGAGATGGGGCATGGATAATAATCATTTTTGTTTATATTTTTTGGGGGGGAAAAACAATTCAGATATTGGTGTCCTTTAAAATAAGGAATTATACACTTGATACTTTAAAAGATTTGTTCTAATAGATCTTCCTAGCATAATGAAATAAAATATACTATACAATCAAAAATATTTATTTAACAAATTATTAAAAGCAATCAGCTAATAATGAATCCTTATCATATTATGAATTAATAAACCCTTCTTTTAACATTTCAGAAATATCTCTTTTCTATAAGTGAAAATAAACTTATCATAATATTTACTAGCTATAAACAAATCATCATATAAATACTTTAAGCCTGATATAACTTTTATAAATAGCCTATTTTCTGTAACTTCTTTTGTTAATGTTCATATATTGGTTATACTCAACGTGTTTGTTAACTTTTACTTTTTTATGTTCAAATCATATTTTGTAAATTTTGATTCACTTCTAATTGTAAGAGCTGTAAAAATTATTGTAATTCTGCTATATTTATAACAACTGCAGTTGTGATTTGACTATGAGTATAAGTTAAATAACGGTTGTTGTTAATATTTGATGAACTTTTGCTAATCTACTTTATTTTTAATCTTCGGAGGGTCTGCAAAGTCTGCGATTAACTCTTGATTTTTCTGTTAATACCTTCTACTTTTTTGGATTTGTATCTGGTCACTAATATATATTTCTTAATCCTACTAAAACAGTATAAATAGTGATATGGCTAACGTTTATTATTACTATTACAGTAAAAATGACATTGATCATCAACGTCAGTTGGGCCTTATCATAATTATATATATGTTTATTGGACCCATATAACGTTTATGGGGATAGGATTATAAATGGTTTACGAATTATCGACATTGATCAACACTTGGATGAAGAATGGCAGCCTGACATCAAACCATTAGGTGATATCAAATCCAACAGCCATGGACAGTCGAGTCGGTCCATACTTTGGTCTTCGCCTTCTCTTTAATATTCCTTTCCGGTTGTTCTTATCTGATAGACAAATCTATATGGAGCTGTCTATTCATACTTTTTTTATCGTATCGTTCATCGTCAAAAATACGACGTCTTATATTACACTGACGTTAGATATAGTGTTCTCCTTTAGCCTTTAACTTATAACTTGCAAGGTTATAATTATTTTATGTATCTTTTCAACAGCAGATTTTGACAATAGCTAATCATTTCTCGGAAAAAGCATTTCTTTTACAAATGAACCTTCTCATCGTGAATCATTTCCTCGTAGGCTTCCTTGCCATCTGAAGACTGACTCACGCACGATGAGGGAGAATCACGTTTTGGCATGAAGCCAAAATCGGTCATATAAATCGTAACCTCGTATCTACATGATTTTTGAAATTTCAAGAAGGTTTGAATGATAAATCATTCAAATTTAGTTTAAATTAATATTTCGTCCACAGAGTCGTTTTCACCTAAACAAAAAAATAATAACTTTTACTAACGTCATGTCAGCATCATCATCCTAGGCGCTACAACTCTGAAAGTCAAGGCCTTCTGCAGCTTGGTCCACCAGTTTTTTCTATTGGTTGCCGCAGCTCTCCAATTGCGGATTTCAAAGTTGGACCTGGCATCGGCTGCCACAGTGACGTTAGTCATGCGAACAGATTATTTTTGTGAGACAGGTAAACTTATTGTTGAATTTTATTTTGTTTAATTACCCCTTGCATAACGGTATACATTTTCTTGCATAATCAATTTTTTTAAATAAGTATGCTTCACCTTCAAATTAAATGGTCGCGTTTCTCATGTATTAAGCAGAAGTAATAATAGTTATTTAAAGTCATACAGAGCTAAAGCGGGGAGGCTACGTACGAGGGATCACCAATTTCAGCGAAACTTTTTTAGGTGGTACTAGGTCGAAAAATATTAGATATCAGTCCTATGGTTTTTATCATTATGACCTAGGAGTAAAAAACAATTTTACATTTCAGAGATTTCTTATACTATGCCCTACGTAAATTAATTTATTGTTGATTGTATTAAATGAGCTTAAGTTTATAAAAAAATACAAAAACCGAAAGTCAATGCATGTAAAGCAGACCAACAAAAATTTGTAGGGGAAAAAAAAAGTCAGATTCATTCTGAGCGTCTTTTAACCCAGTTAAATATGAATTTTCAAAGAAATTCAAGATTATGAATTTTTCATCTCGACTTTTGGATTAATTCGGCACATAGGGGTAATAATATATCCTTCAATTTCTTTTTGGATGTAGAATAACAAGAATATATTGTCAATTGAATTAAATGTTTTTTTTTTTGTTTTGTTCCGGCCAAGAAGCACCGCGGTCACAGAGGACCTATTGTACGCCGTCCCCCCTCTGCTCAAAACAGGCCAATTGCCTTAGAAAATTTGGACACTATATAAGGATCCACTGTTTCGCAAAGTTTGGGATCCAAGATACGATCCTAACCAAAGATGAGGAATCGTGTTCTCGCCACTACATCACATCTCCAAATGATCTTCATCCTTCCTGCAGAACCTGCCGATAGGGGACTCTATCAGTCTCATTTTATAGAGATGCTTATTTAGCTGACAGTGTCCCGTGTATAGACCTGTCACCCATCTTAAGATACTCCTATCCATATTAAGAAGACAGTTACTTCTTTTCGAGCAGGATCCCTTGAGGAACATTTTTAATTGTTCCATCCCTGTGGTATTTCTCCATAGTAACCCAGCCTTGCTCTCAGCAATTTTTTTGATGTGCCTCTTCGCATGGCTGAGACTAATCCCACATATGGGGTCAGGTGTGAGAGGAACATACTTAGATCCTTTCCTTGCTAGGTGGTCCGCTCGCTCATTTCCTTTATGTCCAGGCACCCATTCCACCCGCACCTTGTTGGCCAAAGAGAGAGAGTTCAGGTTAGCCTTATTCATAATTAAATGAGTTATTATGAACTCTAAATCACAAAAACCTTAAATTTCATCATATGTCTACAGTTGGTTCAAAAACACTTTTTAAATAAAAGTGTAGGTCATCAAAATCCCTTACATCCGAATTTTCAAAATAAAAACAAAAATATTTTACCTGCCTCACATTGCAGCCTCAGTCTGTCTGAAGTGTTACAATAAGAAACCGATATCCAAGGTTTTTCCCACATATTTTTCGTTTTTTTGTTTCCGATCCCTCTAAAACAGAAAAGAAAAGTGAATTAATAAGTCCATTACTGTGAAAAGAAAAGGAAGTAATTCGTGTTGGGTATTACCTGTAGTGTTTAGTGTTTATTTGTTATTTATGAAATATCCATTCTAAATGGTGCTATTTTAAATCCGGAGGTGAGGGGCCTCCTCGTGTTGTATATTTCGTTTGGAACAGCTTGGTAATATATATATA
>NW_027104988.1:1150266-1150983 GCF_000696795.3 Halyomorpha halys | reverse complement strand
ATAATTAGTATTTAAGGGTTTTTTCGTAGACTGTTCGCTTGTAAACATATTAAAATCTAAAATCTAAAATAAAATGTTCCAAATTTTTTTCTTAATTTGAAACTACTTTTACTTAATACAAAAGCATTATATCTACAAAATACTCATACGGGTTGGAAGCGCTGAAATTCAACTTTCCAACAGTTGTAGTTACGTTGCATATGAATAACATTGTGAGAAGTTATAAATTGATTTCGTAAAAAAGGGAAATAGGCAAAAAATCCTTCAATAGTCAATATGAAAATTTTATTATCATTGTTTTTTATGAAAATTCGTATTTAAGAGTTTTAAAAGATGCTAAGAATGAATCTGAATTTAGTTTTTTCTCAACAAATTTTTGTTTATGTACTAGGCCCGATAGTCACGGGTTTAGTAATTTTTTTTTACATTCAAGCTCATTTAATACAATTACTAATATTGTTCTACACAAAAAAAAAAACGAATCTATAATAATAAATATAATAACTATAAAAATACTGTTGATATGTATTTTTATAGTTGAATACGATAATATAAATAATCTCTACAATTATGTAAGATATATATATTTTTTTCTGGCAATAGTGATAACCCTCTGACATATGTATGTCTAGTATTTTTCGAATATCTACCCCATCGAGGCAGGGGTTCCCCAAGGCAGTGTCCTGGGTCCTGTCCTCTACATCCTCTTCACTGCTG
>NW_027104988.1:1143617-1149096 GCF_000696795.3 Halyomorpha halys | reverse complement strand
TATTTTAGTATGTATGTGATCATTTATCAATATTACCTATTGCCCACAACTGTGTGGCAGATTGTAATATCTATCAATAAATAAATCTCTAATTTAAAAAAAAAAAAAAAAAAAAAAGTATTTTTCGATCTATTATTACTCAAAAAAATTCACAGTGAAATCGGTGATCCCACGTGTGGAGCCTCCTCTTTTAAATAAAGAAAGAACAACCAATTATTGTTTTTCGCGATCTAGAATATGAATAGCAAAGATCCTTTCTCAACTTACTCTTACAAAAGATAACTGACTTTCCAGCTCGATTCATCTCTAAAGACAACATCGTTACAATGAACGAAGTGAGGCAATGAACTGTTAAATATAATAACTTTTCTTAGTTATATAAAGATGCGGAAGTCAGAGGGATGTACGTGATGTTTTATGATTGCTGGCTATTCCATAAAAACACTAACACTATAGCTAAGCTATTTCTATAGGCTCATAATTATCTTTTCACGTTTAGCCCCCAATAGGTTCATGTGACTCAACCCCCTGTCTCGGGTAATGTCGAGTTAAACGCAATTTGTCGCATTATTATCCATACAACAGAGTTGTTAGTGTCCGTTGAGTAATGTTACATACATCTTGTTCACTGCTTCATATGTGTGTATCTTGGAAAAAATCAAAATAAAAGCATATTCTGCCTTATATTATATTCCCTGATAGACGTGCGTTGTAATAGCTGGCAATATACCGAGGAATATGTTAGACAGGCCACAATTTTTAGATTTCTTAGTGAAACAATGAAATTCACGGGTCTTAGTTGTCTAATAGAGATCTGGTATTTGAGTCAGATGTCAAGCAGTGTAGGACTGACAGTTGACCAAATATTTGACAAATCTAGATGAATAAAAAATTATTGAAAAGAATTAAGGGGTCAACAACAAAGCCTAGACTCTTCCAAACAAGACAATCTGTAAATTACTCTATATTTGTACCCTATGAATAATTAAGAGCACTAAAATATGAAAAATGGTAAAATGATTCGGTGATCCACCTTTTTTATTAATAATTTGAAATTCCCTTAAAATCAATAACCGTAATAAACATTAGGAGGCGTAATACAAACACCTTTAGGCGTCAATATCGGTTCTGAAAATTTTACTTTGTATGAAGACACGTCTTTTTCTTCGATATCTCCCTTCACGACCTCTGAAGTAGATGAGTTCATTTACGGAGATTTGTTTTGGAAAACGTGGGATTAATCGAGCTTAAGCAGCATTTAGTTTTCGTTTCAAAAATTTTACATTGCTATACGCGAACTTGTATGTTAGACACTTGTTCAGATGAATTCACTGCTAAAGTGGAAAAATAAAATGAATATCTTCAAAAGAAACGGTATGAAATGAAGAGAGGGGACGTGCTCGGGTTCGATGCAGTGACGGCTTGTAATCTTGGGTTCATGTTGTACTATTTACATTGGATGGCTGCAGCACAAGAGAGGAACTATTTGTGGAGGATAGTACTGGAATATAATAGTGTAACATGATGCCGTTGATTTATGGAAAAAAGTAAATGATTTTTTTTTTTTTAATTTATTTGTATACAAGACTAAAAAGACAAGAAACTGCTCGTAGATTCCGACTATTGCAGCCATTTACTAGACAAACTGTCTAAATTGCCAATCCATTACAAAAGACTGATCTACATGACTATTATAAGGCCTATCTGGACATACGGAGTTGAGCCTTGGGGCTCCACTAAACCATCAAATTCCTCCAGAATCCAATCCTTACAGTCCAAAATCCTTCGTAAAATCCTTAATGCTCCTTACTTTGTCACAAATCAAGTCATCCATCAGGACCTCAATATTCCATATGTTGCCGATTTGGCCAGAACCAGATACCGTTCCTTCCATAATAAACTTCTCAACCACCCAAATCCACTTGTTTCTAACCTGGCTTCTCCTTCATTACCTAATAATCCTCCTAGGCGTCTGAAAAGAAGATGGCCTCGAGATCTTCTTCTCTAGAAATGTTATTGGAGTTCTATCAGTGGGTAGATTGACCACATGTTTTTATCCTGTTACTATGTCACCTACAGCAAATTTACTTGTTGTATATATGTGTATACAGTTGTAAATATCAATAAATAAATTATTAAAAAAAAAAAAAAAAAAAAAAATTATTTGTGAATTTGTCTTTTGTCTAGATTTGACATAATTTTTTCAAAAACATAGGAGCTATCTTTAATCAATACCTAACATGAGATAGCTATATTTCTCAAATAATTATAATCTACTTATCAATCCTCAAACAGCTTCGAAGATACCGTGATTCCATAAACTACTCGGCGTCTTCAAATAACTAACCTTATTCTCTTCCCTATTTTGACTAAGGATGTTTATTTGGTGAACACGTAATGAGACTGATAATATTAGTTGATTCATCTACGGTATCCTCAGAAGTTCTCACTGTTATCCCGAAGAAAATTGCCTTTTTCTAATATCCGAAGACAATTTCTTCTAGATGCATTATCATTTCAATCCTTCAAAAGCATAATATCTTCCTAAATAATTCACCTCCTTGCCCTTCGTTTATCCATGCACCTTTTAAATGCAAGATCCCAACCAACAAATTTATTTATTAATCGCATCCTACTAAACATTTCAAAAATCATTTTTGTTCGAACAACTTCATGTTGGAATTCCTTTCCTGTATTTATTCTTCAAACTATCACCTCAAATATCAATTATTTATATTAACTTATTTATTCATTAAATAATTATATTGCTGTTATTATTTTTATTTTTTTAAACTTAGTTATCCAGTCAAGTATTTCTTTTAACTAACTTTTTATTATATTTTCCTTTAAATCTATGTATTAGTTTTGTTTTTAAAATGTTAAATGTATTTATTTGTTTGTTTTACTATAAACTGATACGATAAACTGCTGTTACTATTATTTCCCTGGTTTGATCTCACATTGCTGTCTAATAGTGAATTTGTTTAACGAGTCACTGGAGAGGATCTGAGAGGGGAAGTTCGAGAGAGTGAATTTGTAGATCAAATGAAATAAAAATTGTGAAATGGACAGGACAAGAAAGGGAAAGAAAAAAGGAATGAATTGAAATATTTGTATTTAGTGTTTAGACTGGAATTGATTGTAAAAGGTAACTGTGGAAAAAAAACAACTGTTTTCTTTATTTTTTATTATATCATGTAAATAAAGGTAATTTATATATATGTCTGATCACGGATTAATTAGTTTGCTGTGTAATGTAGCAACCCGATGTATTTGAGCAGTAGGAAATGATTAAAGCATTTCTCTCTCATTCATCTCCTTGATTATGTGTACTTTTAAAGGATAAATAAAGTAAAACAAAGTAAATACGTACTTTTTTATTATTTGATGTATTCTACCCGCAATTTCCATTTCATTTATGTAAGTATTATTGTTTTATTTAACTTAACTTGACGTAGTCGGACAAATGCTCCTCACATTGTTCGAATTATTATTGCTAGGAGACCAAGTGTTCTATAATAATGACTTGGAGTCACAATTGACACTTTTGATCAAATCTGTTCTGGAAACCACACATTTCCCAAATTTCTTTTCGAACTACTGCAACCCTGAAACAATTCAATAGAATCCGTTATCTCCTTCCATTTAAAACCCGTCAATTCTTAGTTTCTCCCACTTTGAGTATGTGTGCGCGATATATTGTGGACTCCCAATTAAAGTCGAAGGTAAACTTAAAAGTCTTATGAATCGTGCAGTACGATTTGAGTTCGGGATCGCCAGAGATATGCACATAATCAGCGCCCTTCCTATATCCTACAAAACCTGCATTTCATATTCACTGTTAAGTACCATACTACCAGGTCATGTTTCAACCGTTCCTTCCCTTAAAACCCTTCTGTTTAACTACTTTTTTCTTCTCCAAACTGAATCAAAATTAAAATAGCATGGATAATATAAATATTGAACATTGTCATTTGTTATTTGCAAATATTGTTGCTAACGTTTTTTTGGCTTTTATGTATTTATCTATTTTTATTCTAATAAAATTATTTATTTATATAATCTAAAATTATTGAGATGCAATTATGATGAGGCCACACTGTTTTTGGCCAATATATTGAGTATGCTTATAATTGTTCTAAATGGAACTAGTCTTAAACTATTTTTCATTTCATTTCACAAATAACTGGCACACGAATATCATCAACTTATGTATTAAAGATAGTGCTAGGACGAATTTGTAGTAAATTATGTAGAGAGAGATTTAATAATAATGGTTAAATCCTGAGATCCTTGTGATGATATATAAACCTTTTGAACGACCTTCAGTCTGGTTTCCGGCCAGACTATTCCACTCATTCTGCACTTATTAAAATCTCTCAAGACTAGATTAATATTTATTAATATATTCTTGTTTGAGAATGGTTTAGTTTATTTTAAAACAAATTTGATCCTTTTTTTCTCAACTTTATTCTTTTCAAAACCTTCCAATATTTCGACCCTCAGGTCATTTTCAATACCTACAAACAGCTCCTTTTAATTATTTTTATAACAATTTCATTATTTCCTTCACTTACGTACTGATTTCTTTGGCCCTACCTTTACTTTGTTTCATTTTCTCTTTTAAAATTCTTAAAAATGCCGGCTAATTGCCTTTGTCCCATCTCTAAACTAGTCAATATAAAATAACATCACTAATACAATATCATTATAAAAGTTTTTTTTTTTTTTTTTAATTAGATTCCTACTTACATAACGTCTTCGATATAACTCATTCTTAAATTTAAAACGTGTATTAACCACTTCTCTTCTTTCTTTCATTTACATTTGCAAACTTTAAACAGAACCTACCTTCAACAGGTTAGGACTCTGTTATAACCTTATCATATAACATAATTTTTCTTAAAACATTAATTTACATTTTCAATATAATTTAATTAACATTTATTATTAATTTTTCTGCTTACAACACAAACATTTTTTAATATATTTAAAATCTATAATTAATTTATTCCTATTTTATGTGTATTTCTCTCACATATACATCCCCCCCTTTTTTAAATTTTTTTTTAAACATATTTACTTCTCTATTCACACTTTTATTATTGCATATTTATTCCATTTATATACTTATACTATTTAAGGATTTGAACATTTTTTTTATTTTTCATCTTTTTTTTCACGTTTTTTTTTTTACAATAATTACATATTTATTCTGCTTAAAGTTTCTGAATAGTGGTGGTTCAGTCTCTCAAGACCTTGATACAGCCATAGATTAGCAAAAACTCACCATCCTTATTCTCATCGATTTTTTTAAAGCCTTTGATTCCGTCGACCATACCGTCATCCTGCTCTTTAATGGTTTCAATCCTTCTTTACCGGTCGTTCCCAATATGTTATTCCTAATCCTACCTCTAGCTCCCTACCTCTTTCTAGAGGCGTATTTTAAGGCTAAATGTACCGATTTTTAGTAAGATTT
>NW_027104988.1:1119867-1135782 GCF_000696795.3 Halyomorpha halys | reverse complement strand
CGTCCCAGGAAGGGTACATTTAGCCTTAAGGTTTCTCTCTATCCCTTACTATTTTCTCCACCTTTATCAATGACCTTTCGCTTGGAATCCAGCATTCCTATTATCATCTATATGCAGACGACTTACAAATCTACCTTTCCTTATACCATGACGCCACTCTTACACTATAAGAAGACATCAATAGTATAAGCACTTGGGCAACAGATAATACACTTACGTTAAATGCTGAAAAGACTTAGCTATCATAATTGGATTACCATGTCTCCTTTAATCTATTCCAGGACCCCCCAATCTTATTTTAAACAACACTCCTATATCGTTCTATACGTCAGTTAAAAATTTTGGAGTCACTTTTGACCAAACTTCATCCTGGAAACCACACATTGCCCAAATTTCCTGTCGAATCATAACTACCCGAAGAATTCAGTAGAATCCGTTTTCTCCTTCCACTTAAAACCCGTCAACTCTTAGTTTCCTCTCTTTCTTCCCCCACTTTGATTATGGTTGTTTCGGGTAATCTCTAATCTAAACGTAAACATCGTATGTACGATGCAGTACGATTTATTTTCGAGGTCATCAGAGATACGCATATAACCCAGAAATATGCCGAGTTGAAGTGGCTCGGCCCATCCTTCTATGCAACTATTTCCTAGCTTCCTGTCTATTCCAAGTAATTACCTCTCAGTTCCCCTCCTATATCCTAGAAAACCTACAATTCAAATTCTCAATCCAATCCTGTACTATTAGGTCCCGTTTATCTCACATCTACACTCACCGAACTACTGCGTTTGATAAATTATTTTTTACCCGAGCTGCCTTCCATTGGAACTCCATTCCCCCTAACCTACGTCATGTACCAACCCTTCCCTCGTTTAAAACCCTTATATTTAATTACCTTTTACTACCAATCTAATCCGATATTATTATTGTACAGATGTAAGAACCTTTATGTTTTATTTTTTTTATGTATTCAGTCAGTTTTTAATGTTTATTTTATCTCTGTATCTAAAATTATTTATATACAATTTTAATATAAGTTATAATTAAGTGTGGTCAAACTATTTTTGGCTAATATATGTTGTAAAATTAAAATTACTTTATAATTGTTGCAAAGGGTCCTAGTCTCAGAATAATAAACTAATTTTCATTCAATTTCAAAACTGTCACGAAGTTTTATAATACGTATCGGTTGTTACAAGTATAGAAAAGGAACAGTAACAGAATGAAAAAACACAGATGGATAAGACAACTTACTAGCTAGAAATACAATATTTAAAATTATCTTTTAAGAAGTGTGAATATGACCTCAGCCGTTGATTGTCTTCTCTATTACTAAATTTATGACGGTAAAAATATTTCAAAGTTTTCTCACAAACTAATACATCTTTTATTGTTTTCGTTTTTTTTAAATTAATATTTTTCCTTTTTCAGAGTTATACCCTTTTAAAACAATCGCGCTCTGCCACGATTATAGCATTGCTGAGGTCGTCAGGAGATAATTCGCGTTGATGGATGAATTTTTTTTTTTTTGTAAATGCAAATATGAAGGAGCGAAGGTCAGATGTGTCGCAATGAGGACCATTACGCAATTTCGGGACGGCCTCAATGCCCGTTTAATTTCGTCTAGTCGAAA
This sequence comes from Halyomorpha halys, assembly GCF_000696795.3. Classification (NCBI taxonomy): domain Eukaryota; kingdom Metazoa; phylum Arthropoda; class Insecta; order Hemiptera; family Pentatomidae; genus Halyomorpha; species Halyomorpha halys. Next base: position 1,134,149 of record NW_027104988.1, on the reverse strand, counting down.
AATACTAGTGCTACTCTTTGTCCAAGGCAATGCATTAAATATCTTGTTTAAAATTGATTATTTTTAAACTATAAATTTTTTTTTTAATTTACCTATAAAAATTTAATTCGGTATGATATAATACAATTTGATAATTTTTGAGTTAAATCCTATGATAATATCTAATTAAGAAAGTATTCAATAGTAGCACTTCAATAAAATATTTAATCGATGATATGTGCTAAATATAGTTGTTCAGAAAACGTAATGAATGTTTTTATGTTAGCTTTGATTTACATAGTGTTAAATTGTTACAATTTCAAATAGATAAAATGTCGTGGTTTTGGTTAGAGAGCTAAATCTTTTGACAATTTACATAAATAATAATTATTTGCATTTTTGTTTTATCTACATTTTTTCTTCTGATACTTCCCAGTCAACTAGGGACTAGAAAGGGATCTTGGTGGAATGTTTTAGTGAAGTTTTGAAAATTTGCTCATTTTCGAATTTTGTTTTCGGGGTGTCTATGACAAATTTTAACATGGTAAAATACAAATTTAATGCAATTTTTCCCGCTAATGTGATGAAAAAATCTTTTTATCTCCCAGAGCTTGAAATCCGAGCACTTTTTTTAATATTTTGGATTAAGCAGGATTAAATTTCTTACAGTTTATTAGTCTATTCTTATTTTTTGTTTGGGTCATATTTTTGGTGCAAATGCATTTAGGCTAATGGGTCAAGTCAAATGAGGACCTGGAAGTATGGTATTGGTTACGAATTTCAACTTTGTAACCTCTCATTTAGGAATTAGTTACCATCAGTTAAAAAAACTGTTCTAAAACTTACAGTACCTCATCCTGATCCCTATGCGACTCGACCACAACTTCTAAAACTGAATTAATACCGGCCACAGCCCCAGTCTCGTATCTGACCTAGGATGTTAAACACATCAGTGTCTCTCATTAAACTTTCAACTAAATAACACATTTTTGAGACACGTGCCTACCATCAATCCAATCCCATTTTCCAATCTATTTTTTCAGGAAACCCTGGAGCTTAAATATATTTTTCCCAGAGATCTTTTAAGGTACTAATTAACGTTTGTTTTATTACTACTTTTATCAATTTTACTGGATGTTAGCTAATTACATATTATGTAGACAAGCTTCCATTCTTTAATTATATTATATTATTAATATTAATTACTATACTTATAATAATAATTTATTTTACTTTAAAAAAATATATCATAAACACATTAAAGAATTTTAAATATCACTTTAAAGATTCTAGCTCTTAATAGTAAAGAACTTTTTCTAACATTTATTCCTCAAAGAATCCAAAGTAGAAAGTCTAGGCTTTTTCTGACTCATGGAAGTTTGTTGAAAATGTAGAATCTGGAGAGAAGTAACTTATTTTTACGGTATAAGTATAATTATAAACATAAGAAGAGTGAAAGGAATTCAGTAACCAATAGACTTGAAAAACGTTATTAAGTCATTGGTTTAACTTGATTGTGCTTGTTAATCTACTCAAGTTTATAAAATAGAGTGTAATACCAATTCGTCGTTACCTTATTACCGAAGATAGGTAAGCTTTGTAATCTAGCAGGAATAAAAAATACCCACACACAAAAAAAAATTAACATGGCCCAGTATCTTCCGCTTGATTCATACAAATATTTCTAAAACTTTTCCGATTTAGTTCGACTAATAGATTGGTGTAGAGATGATCTAGTATGAATTTTATCATATTTCTTCAACAATTTTTGCTTACCCATGCGAAAAACTAATTTATTTGTAAGGATACCCCTATGTTTCTACTGCGGCTTTTGTTGAAGATTTTATTCTCAAACCCATTTGTAATTTTCCCCCAAAAAAATATCAAAAAAAAGTAGTTACAATTAAAAAAAAAAATTAAATATTGAGTTTTATAGACCCATGTACTTGCAAATTTATTTTTAAATAGACTCGTATAGATAGTTTTATTCATTCTCCGGTAAAGTGAAGTGTATTAAAATCCTCAACGCGAGCTCCCAGAATTCATTGAATAATGTTGGAATAAGGATTTAGACTTTGTCAGGATCTCTGTGACGATCGATAAGGAGGCGATCAAGATGCCAGAGCATCGCACAGTACTACACTTCGCAACTTAATTGAACAATTAGTTACGCTTTGCATTGGCCTCTAATTTAGATCGATATCTAAAGCAATCGAAGCGGCCAACAAAGAGGTATCGCTCCAGTAGATGTTCAACCTCCTAAATCGGGATTAACCTTGGAGGTTTCATTCTGATTTCGGCAGTGTCCGGCCCCACTAACCTTGGCAGTACATGGTTACATCGCATCTTCCACCGCACTCTCATGGCGAGCTCTGTGTGGCCTTCAAGTTTTCACAGGGACACACGAAAGAAAAATATTCCCTGTGAAACGAATATGTTTTTAAGTAGAGCGTGTATCTACAACTGAAACAAAGACCATTTTTATTTATTCCAATCAATAAGTAATTTTCCTTGACTAAGTTTAACGCTTAAAAAATAAGGATCAATATGATGGAATCAGATTCTACTATTAAAAATAGAAAACAAATGTAAATATACTTTGGGGCTCCACTAAATCATCAAATTCCTCCAGAATCCAGTCCAAAATCCTTCCTAAAATCCTTAATGCTCCTTACTTTGTCACAAATCAAGTCATCCATCAGGACCTCTATGTTCCATATGTTGCCGATATGGCCAGAACCAGATACCGTTCCTTCCATAACAAACTTCTCAACCACCCAAATCCACTTGTTTCTAACCTGGCTTCTCCTCCATTACCTAATAATCCTCCTAGGCGTCTGAAAAGAAGATGGCCTCGAGATCTTCACCTCTAGAAGTGTTATTGGAGTTCTATCAGTGGGTAGATTCTCCACATGTTTGTATCATGTCACTATGTCACCCACAGCAAATTTACTTGTTGTATATATGTGTATACAGTTGTAAATAACAATAAATAAATTATTTTAAAAAAAAATGTAAATATGTAGTATAGCATATTTTAATTAATAGAAATTGTAAGCTGATTGATTGAGTAATCTTAGTCGATCATTCAGCTTTCAATTCTTAGCCCTATTGAACTTAAGCAAATTTTATGCCAATTTTATTTTTTCTAATTATAGCTTTTATTGAAGAATAATAAGCTCCCACAATTAAAGACAGTAATTATTAGCGTTCCTAGTATTTATTCATATATACAGGCTAAACTACAAACAGAAAAAAAAAAATATTAATAAATATAACATACTACTAGCAAATATTAAAATAAATAAATTAATAAAATTTGCAAATATAATATCTATATATAACAATATAAATCGATATAATAAAAAATAAACACATAATGAACTATTTACAATATAAAGAAGATTTATACAAAATAAAGAAAGTCCAAGGTTAATAAAATCTATGACAGAATAGATATACAAACTAAGAATGAATAAAATCAACTAGTTCCTTACGTTAAAAGTATTATGAGTATATCGTCTTTTCTTTAAAAACGACAAATTCAAATTTAGACAATTCAAAATTGTTTACTTGTTATAGGAATTGCCATTCATGCTAACTGTTTTATTTTATTATGTGCAAAAAAATAAAGCAATGTATTATACTACGTTCTAAAAACTTAATAAAATAAGACTTGTCAACCACTATCTAAAAATAAACCAATGACGTGGACAATCAGTAAAATTCCTTAAAAGGTTTAACACATTCATAGATCTCATATAATATAACACATAACAGTTTGAAATAAATAACTCGGTGTTTAATATACCAGTTCCAACATTTATTTCTAAATATTTTAAATCCCAATTTATTTTCTAGAGGTACATAGATAATTATAAAAACATATTAAAAATTGACCATTATTAAATATAATAATTATTTCGTTCCTAAAGGATGTTAAAACTTAATAAATAGATTTAAATCATTGGAAGCAAAATTTAAATCTAAGTAGGTAATATTAATGGAATTAGTTCCTTTTGTATTTATTTATTAATACACATAATAATTTTTGACATCAACATTTATACTAATTCACTTTTAAGTGGATTTTTAAAGTATTAATTATTTAATCTGCTGTTGAAATTTTCGCTTCGCTTGCAAGTACTAAAAAAGTTGTGTACAAAATGGTCTCAATCACTCTGTACTAAAGCCACATATACTCTTGAAACTTGGTTGTATAAACGTAAAATTAGTAATGAACATATAGACGTAAAATAGCTAGAAATTGACACCTGTAATTATGAATAACAAAGTCTGGTATTTCAAGCTTGTTATCGTTATTCGTAATCATTATGCATACAAAGTCGATGTGTTACAAACGATAATTTTGCAAAATCCAATATTCTTTAATGCAGAAAGCATGTTTAGATGAAAGTTGCATTTTCTATGCACTCCACTTAATTTCACATTCCATAACGTACGGTATCACAATATCGTTAAATTCGATTTATATCAATTTAATTATTCTACTACACATTTTGCGGTCCCTGTGTTTTCAGAAGTGCTGAAAATAAAAATGAAATCGGTTTTAATATCGCGGTCTTGAGAATCGACTTAATTTAACTTTTGTATTTTAATTAGTTTTAGTTGTCATGTATCTATAGCTAAAATAGGTTTTAGTTGTCCATTTTAAGGAACAAATTATTTAGTCGTAAGATTTAGCAGTAGCTAACAGTCAATAACTAAATTAGTTCTAATTTTTCAGGGGAACTAATTCTGACAATTATTAAGCTATTAGTGTGTACCTTATTTAACTAAGTATTAGCTAGCTAATGGAAAACTCTGTAAGCCGCCCACTTCCCTCTGGGCAAAGGGTAGAGAAGTCTCTCGAACAGGATCCTTGAAAAGATCTTGTTATTGGTCAAAAGCAATGAAACTCCACAATAGTTAGAGCCTTTGCAGACGTCTCCTTTTTTTGTATACAGAGCATATAATCGTCTCATAGAAGGCGTCATAGAATTCCTCACTCTGCCATTTGTCGAGAAAGTTGTGCTGGAATCTTACTTGTTATGTACAACCGTCTCCGCAGCTCTGTTCTTGTTGTTTTTTCGTTTTTTTTGTTTTATATATTTATGTGTTTCGATCAACAGGATCATTTACACTGGATTTACAAAGTGGATTACAATTGACATGTTCATACAGTAATAAATTGACAATTACAATTACATATTAACAATTATAATTTACATTTTATAAAATTACAATTAGAACTGAAGTAGTGAGTAAACTCACTACATACAGTGAGTAAACTCAATATTAAATTATGCATCCACTTATACATGCTGGAATTAGAGTTAGACCAGGTGTGATCATAGATATTAATTATGGTTAAAAAATAAAAAAGCTTTGATATTGTTGTGGGATCTTCTCTCATCAACTCCTGTAAATCTGAAGATAATCGGTGTGATTCGTGAACAATACGTTCAGTGAGAATGTGCCTCTGGTGAGATCGATATCGCAGTAGCGACACATCGGTGCATTTTCTTGTTCTATGAGATGACCATGGGTGAGTCGAGTATGTTCTATCCAAGAACGGGTTAATACAATATCTTCTTTCTGTAGCAAATTCAAGTTTCTGGTTGGATGTTTCATTGTCTATTGGACCATTCTTAAGTTGTCTCTCGTTATGAACCATCCGTCTTGCCACTCTTGCCGTCCAATTTCTTTGATCCAAGAAATAACATCTTTGCATGTTGATGATACGACGATGTTACGACTTGGCTTGTCTTTATAGCTAGTCTGTCTTTTCATTCCCGGTGATCCCACAATGACCTGGCAGCCATAAAAACAAGACGCTACAACCCATACTGTTCAAAGTTTTCAAGTGCTGCTTCAACTCTATTCTGCTCTTCAGATCTGTTCTTATCCAGCTTCTTTAAGGACAGAGGGATCTCATCTTAATCTGGAGGCTTAAGTTTCTCACCAGGCGTATTTACAGTATTTTCCTCAGTCCAATTGTAACAAAGAACATAGGTAATTCTTAATGTATCGCCTGTTAAGGACACTTACATTGTCAAGGAGGAAGCTTACAGGTTGGTCTTTGCACGCACTAACATGGATTTGGAGAATTTTTTCAGTCTATTGTTGTCAAGTTGGAAAAATTTCCTTATAACATTAAGCCCTCATCCATCTCTTTTTTTCCCACCTGTGGAGTTGTTTTTATCTAAATACTTGCACTGAAATTTAAGTGTCCTTTATAAAACTTTTTGAAAAGAAGTATCAGAATTGCAATTCTTTTTTTTTTTTTTAATATCTCAAAAAACTTACATCTTTAGTGAGTTTACATCGGTTCTTATCTTTAGTATTAGGGAGTACCGAAACAAAGAATTATCGATAAATGCGATATCACAATGTCACTTTTTTTCACGTCACTGATTGAGCGGGACAATAAAATTATTTTAGATTACATAAAGGCATCGTCATCCCTAGTTATTACGACTAAAAAAAAATAAATGGTACTTAGAAAGACATATTTACATCTCCTAATGGACTGACTAAAGGAAATTAATGGACTTTAATTACCTCAGGTAGAACAAACATTTAGAGGAGTTATATAGTCGACGTGAACTGTGGAACAAGGATTCTCATAACTGAACACTTAAAATTAAAACGATATGATTGTAGAAGAACCCCTGTGAAGTCATAATCATGAGTTGTGGTTGTTTTTATGAAATTATGATTTATCTTGTTTAAATATCTTTTGATAAAAATCTGTGCAAAACATGTGCTGAAGAAGAATTTCGTAACATATTGAGACGATTTTGAAAGCGAATGCTTTGAAAGGATCAATTTCAGAAATTCTCAATAGCCTAATTAGCAATCAATCAAAAAAATATCAAATGCGTTTTATTTGAACTTATGTTAGTTTCTTAAGTAGTTTTCGCCTCACAATGCTTAATGATTTCTTATTAATTTATGATAAATGAATTTGTGTTTTCCTCTATTAACTGACTGTTTTTTTTTTTATTTGCTTCGTTTACTAAATTTTAAAATCATTCAATGAGCCTTTAATCCTTCTTATTATGTCACTGAAAAAAGTATCCACGAAGACCATGGGTTTGGTTAGGTATCTTCTACTATTTTAATGAGCCAACGTTTAGCCCCACAGGTATGAATTCTGTCTTTTCATTTTCTTCTTTTTTTCTTGATTTTATTCTTATCCCCCTTTTTAATCTCTTAGTTTTTACTTTCCTTTTATCAGTTACTATTTCCGTTTTCATTTATTGTTTATATACCTTTTATTTTTCTTATTTAGTTTTACATTTCATTTTATACCCTAGTAATTTTCCATTTAATTTTTTTAACTTATGTAAAGTGATTGTATCTTTTTCAGCCCGAAACCAGACGAAGCCCTAAAACGTGGGGCGAAACGTTGATTCATTAAAATAAGATGAAAGGAATATAACTCAAATAGTAGAATATACTATTTTATATTTAGAATATACTATTTTTATTTATATTCATGTATCTATCTTTTAATTTATATTAATCTGTTATCTCCTTAAGTGTACTTATATTAATTACTTTATTATTAATTTTCTATTATATTTTACACTAGTCTGTATCTCCGCTCTTTTGGTATATTTTGTTTCTTAATTACTTACACACATTGTATCCCATTATTTTATACTATACTTTTCCTTTGTTTTTCTATCTGTTTTAATGTATGTATTTAATGTATATTTCCATTTATTGTTCACCTAATTTAAATACTGTTCTATCATGTTTACTTTACAAATTATTTTCGTTATTGTGGCATCACTGCCGTCCCCACTCCTCCCAATACCAACGGTCATTTTTGTTTTGACTGCCGTCAAAATAGGTATGCATTCTGTCTCATCATTTGATTTGTATTCTTTTTTCTTTTTACATCTCTTTATTTGTATTTTCTTTAATATTTCTTTTCTTATCTGTCTGTTACAATTACCCTTTACATTTACTATTTACTACCTTTAATTTTTCTTATTATATCTTACTTTTTTACATTTTATACCCCTATTAGTTTACACTTATGTTTTTGTTTTCCTTTTGTAACTATGTATTTGTATCTTTTTTAGCCCTGACGAAGGCCTGCGAAACGTTGGCTCAATAAAATAGTATATTCTACTGTTTGAGTTTTTTTGACCTCACCCGGACCATATTCCTTTCATCTTTACACACGGTCAATCAATATCTTCCAGTATTCATTAAAATAGTTGTCACTATTTGAATTTCTTTTTACAGTACCCGGACCATAGTCCATTTATTAATAATACACCCGGTCAATCAACGATCTTCCAGCATATATTTTAATGTTATATTTCTTACTATGTCCTATCGTCATTATATGGCGATCGTATTAATATTCTTAAAATATATTAACCAGCAGCAAATATATTAGTTCAGCAACCCGCAATAAATCAGTCAGAATTTTTATCTGCCTGTAACTTTCAGATCCTGTTTTTTTTTTTCGTTTTATTATATATTGTCAAGTTAAAGAATTATTATTGTTTTTGTGAGGAAAACAATTATAAAACAGTTTGTTTTTTTTTCAGTGATAACTCGATTTTGTTGATGAGATGTTCTCCCTATATCAAAATCAATTCCTTGTGAGGACTTTTAGTGTCTATTAACTTTTAGAAGTAGAAGTTTTCAACACCTGAGACATTTTATGATTAATGATAAATGATCGGTTTGGAAAAATCAAATCTCAAAAAAAGGATTCAATGTATAGAGGTTCACTAGCGAAGTACGTAATGTCCTATCATCTGCTGTCCCTGCAACAATAGCCTGCCAGGAAGTCCTGAAATCGGGAATCTTTCCACATTTCCGATTTCGTATCTTTCGGCCTTCCAACAGATCTCATTAACTATTTCCATAATAAAGACGTTCCTATTATTTCTAAATTTACAGGAATTTTATTTATATATTAATAATTCTAGATAGTTACTAAATGCCTTACTGTTTTATCTTTTGTACTTTATATTTATATTAGTGTATCTATATTTTATATTCATCTGATACTTCAATTTATTACTTTACAATCAGTGTTTTTATCATATAAATTTACAATACCTTTTTACCTCTATTCTTTTTAGTTTATTTTCATTTCTTCACTATATTATATTAATTCTATCCATATATATTTCAATATAATTTCTCACTCTTATTGTGTATATTATACTCTTTGTGTATATTATACTATAGTATACTCTTATTGTGTATATATATCATTTGTTGTCTGCCTATATTTAATATTTTCTTATATTCACAAAAATTATCTTTACTTTAACCTCGTTTTGATTTCTAATGTAACGTATTTGCTAACCGCCAATTCCCCTACTCTTCTATCCTTTATATTCAGTAAGGTGGGTGTCCTATTCTTGACCTTTATTTTATTCTCATTTCTCTTAATTTCCATCTACTAGTGTGTATTTAATTTTTTATTTGTTACTATTCCATTTTCATTAATTGTGTAATACCTTTTTGTAATTCTTGTTTATTTATAATTTTCATTGCGCATCACATTTTTATCTTATTTTATATAATTTGTATAGTTTTTTTTGTACGAATTTTAAATCATATTTAGCCACACCTTATTATTATTTTTTTATTTCATGTTATCGATACTCTTACTTTGTTACATTATTTTAGTTGTATGTATACTTATTGGCACTGATGAAGCCCTGCATAGTTTAATTAATCTGAGTTTTATGACCGCACCTGGACCATCTTCCTTATATTTATTAATCATTAGTTAGTTTAAAAGTAAATTGGCCAAAAGCCACGTGTGGCACGGTGAAATTCCTCGTTGAACGACCCAGATTTCGGTTTCCGATTTCATCACTCGCCATCAATCAGAACTTGAAGATTCATAAATCTCTTTCTGTCGTCTAATCCTCTCTCCAAGTGAAAAGGTTCTTTCCGTCATGAGACAAACGGTCTTCACACGACGTCTCCAGGACAGCACATGGTATTTTCACTCCCTGAGCCATCTTTAATGGCAAAATTCACTGGAAGATCACATGAAATTGTTCAAGTCGACATCAGGTGATCAGAAAGATACTCGAAGTAGTAATTCAGATGCGTTTTGCGTCAGTCATTGAACAAATATATCTAAATATCTCCGTGGGTTGGGTAATATGGATGAGTTGTCTAAGTGTGTTATAGGTTCATATTTCAAGTATTTACATATCTTGAATCTTGACTTTTGATGAAAAAGTTGAAGTGCCTAAAGCTGGTTTAGTGAAGAAATATTTGAAATAAAAAGAAAAGAAATTCATATATAGAATTCACATTTACACAGCAGGTTTCATATTCCCTTACGAACTTAAGCATTGCGTTTTAGCTAACCATCTGCAGCTATTGTAATCCGACTTGAATTCCACAATTAACTGTTTTTAACACCAGTGATCTGTGATCATCCTGTTCAGTGGGCTTGGGACAATTATTACATGTTTTAAATATTAAATATATACTATGAATACAAACCTAGAGCAATATTAATTATTTCTCTTATTAATGTTTACAAATAGAATACAATAAACTTTATTTATTAAAGATAAAATAGACACAATTTTGTACAAATCAGACTACTACAGATAACTTTATTTTATGTTACCCACATGAGTGTAGTTTAACACAATGTATGAACAATTGTGGACAAAAGATAGACTATTGATTACAAGATTACTAAACTACATTCAACATTTTTTTAACATAAATGGCATTATACTTAAATCAGAAGAACAATAACTGTAAAGTATTTATATGTTGACACTTTAATGTGTTTTATTTTTTAATTAATATATTAAGCATGAAAAAAATCAAAACACGATAAATAAGAAAAACAACTAACTTAACTGGCAGTCATATAACTCTTAACTGGTATGAGCCACCAATGTTTAATGATTTTTGTTTATTACACGCTGATATTATGAAACAATAAATCTTGTTTAGTTTGTCTATACTATCGATTTGAAATATATGCTGTATTCAATGGAAATTATTGTGGGGTGAGAAAGATGTCCTTGAATATTTGTCTCTGTCTTTTGGCAGTTTTTACTGCAGATAATGATGTGGAGCAGGCAGTTAGAGAAGAATCTTTCGAAGAAGTTTCAGTTTTCTTGAGCTATAAAGAATAAAATCTTGTTTTAGGTTTGATAAATTTGGTTTCGAAACTCTGACTGACTCTGGGTTCGATAGGTCAAATATTTTTCTGTGCTGAAAATATTAAAGCCGGATATAGTATATATATAGTTGTTAGCATTGATCGTTGGATAAGTGACTATTTAGACCCGCAGTTGATAACCTTCTTCAAAAAACTGACAGTCAGGTGGTTTCAACCAGTTTCTAGGCGTACTAAGTAGTTGTTCCTACTATATACTACTATATAACATAGTACTAAGTTCTATGTTCCTAGGCCATCTAAATAGTTTTTTTTTTTATGAAATTCATCTGTTGTTGAAGATGTCAGAGAATAAAAAAAGAACCATTTTTCGCAAAACCTCCAATACTGATGCAACTATATCAGAGGAGGTCTAAACAAAATGTTTCGATCTTTTCTTATATCTTCCTGAGGATGTGAAAGTACTCCCCAATAAGTTTAGCCCTTTGTGTATTCCAACTTTTCCTCATGCCAGTAGAGAAAATTAAGTTGCTTTCAGCCTAGATGATTTGTGGAATGCCACAAGCTTTGATTTTTTCACATTTACAATTAGAGAGGTCTGGAAGAATTCTTACAAGATATTCAGTTTCTTTAATATTTGTAAATGAATTGATTAAAAAATTGATAAAAATGCACATCATTTATTTTTCAGTTTTTTACATACTTGAAACTTTTCCTGTGGTTAAATATTTTTATTCTAGGCCGCTGTGACCGACTCCCCCTTTAGAATTCATAAGACACTCAACATACTCTTGTTTCTAAGAACGACTTTAAATGATACAAATTATAAAATCACATAGAAACTAAATAAAAAATAAAATATTATAATATATATTAACCCTTTTCTAGTTGATTACGTAATTTTATCCACTTATAATTTTCCATTTATTGCTAAGACATTAATTTATTTGGTGTTGAATTTCATCTAATCTATTTCAAGACACAACTATTTAGATTTATATATATATATAAGTTAGCTGTATATATGGCCTGTAAATAATAATATAAACCTTGTACTAGTAGGATTAAGTACTTTTAAGTTTGACAACATTCTGTCCTTATATATACCAGAGGAGTCTGATAATATAGTTAGTTATTCAGTAGCTACGTATCGTTACTCTGCCCAAATCCCCCTTATTTTTAAGTTATATTGTCAGTCTGATCATAAGTGGTGCCGAAACCCGGGACGGGAAATTTCGAATTCCGTCACATACGAATACTACCAAGAACCCCGGAGTGAAGATCAGACAGAATCATTTGAAACAAAGGTTAGTAGACACTTAAGAATTATAATGGTGAACCCGGCTGAGGAACTGAAAAAATTAGAGTATCAGTTAGCTCAGTCGACCGTTGAGCGACAGAAGCTAGAAGCCGAATTGTCAAAAGCGACGGAAAATACTCAGATCGAACTACTGAAGATAAGGACACAAAGTTCGGCGTTCATACACAAGGTGATAAGCCAACTTGAACCATTTACGGGGACAGTAGGTGACCTAGAACACTTCATCAAGAGCGGTGATCAGATTAAAGCCTTGATAACCGCGAGGAAGGAGACTGGCACACGGATGGAATCCGATGTAAAACTACTGGAGGCCTCGCTGGTGGGTCGTACTTCTCGGCGAGTCTTGAACGCCATACAAGGTGACTCGACCCTTCCCTGGGAAACGCTAAAGACGCGGCTTAAGAAATTGTATGGCGGAGGCAGATGGACTCCAGAAGAAGACGTATTCTATCTCTTTAAGGAACGGAGAAACCAAGGCCAATCAGAGGGCGAGTTCGCGGAGAAACTCCTTCTACATAACAGACTGACCGAGAAGATGGTAGAAACATGCGGTCCAACAGAGGGGGCTCAAAAAATGGAGTTTCTGAGGGGAATATTGAAGGTCCAGTTGAATCACTCTCTAGATCGACCAGGATCGTTACCCAGGGACCGCGGCTTCATAGACTGTGCCCACGAACTGGTGGACGCAAGAGAGCGTAATGAAGCCCGTTTCGAGAAGCAGGAAGCTGGTTGGACTGAAGTCAGGTCACCGAGAAGGCGTCAACGAAGCCCGACCAGACGGATTAGCCGCGATGGAAGTTTCGAAAAACGACCGAGCAAGGGGCCAGCCGATAGGAGGCGGAGATCAGAGAGGCGCTGTTACGAGTGCAACCGCACAGGTCACATTGCGGCGCAATGTAAACTCACCAAGTGCTACGAGTGTGGCAGGCAGGGACACGTTCCAAGAGAGTGCCCGAGGTGCGATCATAGACCGAACAGAAGGGAACCACAGCCAGAGCCGATGGAGGTGAATAACCAGGACTGGAGCGGGAGACGAACCGGAGAGAGGAGTAGAAGACACTACACAAGCGACGAATCTTCGGGAGACGAGAGCGTCCGGTCTGGGCGCAGTTGTCCAGCTGCAACGAAGCATGAGGTAAGCAGGGAGAATCCTTGGAGGGGAGGACCATCGGGAGCGGCGCTGTTGGGGGGGCGCGCGCGCTCAGATTGAGGACGCGGTAGCGGGCCGGGCAACCAACCGGGGGGGAGTAATCATTATTAACAGTGCTAGTACGGAACAAGGGACAAGGTTGCCCGTGGCGAGGTTGGGTGGGACTGGTATGAGTTTTCTCATCGATACAAGGAGCACGAACTCGGTAATTAGTCGGAGGGCGGCGGAAAAACTGGGACTTTGGATGGAACGGAAGAAATGCGGGTGTTCAATATCGACGGTTAATGGTAAATGTCGAACGCTGGGGGAGACGGTTCTCGACCTTAAAGAACTTACCGGATACGAGGCCCAAAACGTGATTCACATCATTCCTGAGTTGATGCTGGGATACGACCTGATCGTCGGATGCGACGTATTGAAGCGCGTGGGTCTTGCGATGAAAGTGCGGCAAAAAGATTGGAGATATCGAATAGGGAAACACAATACCAACGGACAGACCACAGGAACTCCCAGAAATGGACGGCATTATTAATAACAAAACACATCAAATCGTTATAAGATCGAAACAAGACCCCGGAATCGAAACCAGGGCGAGTACGTACGAGGGACTCTCGACAGTATTAGTTCGCACACCCGCATCAATAGACGAGAACGCGCTAGAAAATATATTCATGGAATTCACC
>NW_027104988.1:1118073-1119557 GCF_000696795.3 Halyomorpha halys | reverse complement strand
GCAGAGCAGGTCGTTACTCCGACCGCAATTGAACCGCTGAGATCGATACAGGTCGACGTCTATTCTAATGAAGGTCAGTCGTGGTTAACGGCGATCGATCCACTTAGCAAACTTGCAATGGCATACCCGATCGAGGCCAAAACTCCTCGGGCAGTTTGGGAGGGGGTTTTACAATGTTGTGCGTTCTACGGCGTTCCGGATGAAATCGTTTCTGACTGCGGGAGAGAATTCGATAACAGCATGATACGCGATGAAAGTAAGACGTTGGACATCAAATGGCGCTTGAACACGCCACATCACATCAAGGGTAGGGGGGCCGTGGAACAGCTACATAATACACTCGGAGAACATTTACGGCTTCTCAAGTTAGGACGCAATCTCGACCCATTTGAGGCTATGCCGCGCCCAATCTTAGCCTAAAATAATACTATTCATGCGGCGACAGGACTATCACCAGTCGAAATCGTTTTCGGACACCGCCGTCGGGACAGAGGGGCTCTCATTACGGTCAACAATAACGACCTCCGAACCGGAATATCGAAAGCAAGATTGGAGCGCCGAGAAACATGGGCGAAAGTAAGGGAAAAATTAATACGAGAGAAGCAAATCAGGGTGGCTAAGGCGAATATCAGACCCATAGTTTATAAAAAGGGACCTCTTGCATTGGGAACCGTAGTCTACAGGAAACTACGGACAGCTCGCACTAAAACAGCCGCGCGTTACGAGGGTCCGTACAAAGTAGAGTAAAATAGTTCTGGCTTTATTTTTATGGTTGATAATTTTTATTGTAATTACGGATAGATTTTGGTATCCTCATTCTTAAATAATGATAAGTCTGACAGTTAATCCAAAAACATAAAACTACCGGATGAAAAAAAGGAAGTCATAATAAAAATATATAAACCCATATTAAATTTGTTGGCTTCTTGGAAGACGTTAAAAGAACAGAATGACTTGAAAGTTTAGAAGGAAAAGTTTTGCAAAAACCATACTTAGGCGAATTAGCAAAAATAGAGAAATTCATAAATTATTTATTTAATACCCTTCGCTTGTCTGATGCAATTGGAATGAATAGTTTAAGAAGGTCTGCTAATCTGACGAATGAAAATGTATTAAGGAAATATCTTTGCTATTAGAAGACAGGGTCTGCCTCAATCGCTACGAAAGAACAAAATATTAGAGGCAACGTGGCGAGGATATCCGCATGGTGAAGGACAAGGGTCTATGGGAGACAATCAGAAGCTGGCCAAGGAACACTCCGGTCGGTAGTCAAAAATAAAAAAGAATTATCAATATCTTTCTTAGACAAAGTTCCAAAAATGTGATTACGTATAACTTTTCACGACAAATTAAGCATACTTTTCTCCAGTTAACCCCTCATCTGTGGTCCAAAGTCTTCGAAAGTTTATTGTATTATTTTGAATTTTTAACATCCTATATAACAATATTTATTTTAAATCAATGAAAAATAATTACAAATCAAT
>NW_027104988.1:1116027-1117683 GCF_000696795.3 Halyomorpha halys | reverse complement strand
ACTGCCGCTTCTCAATAAATGAATTAGAATGAAGTGTTCATTTTCAAAGATAAAATAAAAGAGAAATTTCCATCAATGAAATTCCATTTTCTAATCCTGAAATAATAAAATATCAATAAATTCTAGAACTTAAGAAATTTAAATTCTAACCAAACCACCTCCTTGCACAACGGTTGGTATAGTAACAGTACTTCCTTACTAAGTACTGCATCCCGAACTCTTCATGGATTGTCATGATACAGATTTAATTTTTTTTTATTGTGATATTTTTATTGTTTACCTTATATTATTTCGGAGGTTTTTCAATTATTATTTTCTTATTTTGATTTGGTTTTTGTTATGTTATATTTATTGTATTATTTTTTAAATGTGTTTTTATATTAATTTGTTATTTTTAATATGTATCATATATATATATATCTGCATGAAACCTTATCCTATTGTTTGTTGTGAAAATTGATATTAAACGTATTTAGAAGAGCTTTTCGAATAAAAAAATAAATTGTGCCTAAAAAGTCAGCTATGGAGCTATCGAGTTAGGCTCTAATGTACATACAATTTTTATAAATAATAATTTCAATATAGCGTTCGTTTTTATAAATAACTCAAATGTGTTTGATAAATTTTCTCTGCCGATCTTTCTTCATTTTGAGAGCAATCAAACCTAATCAGTTGTTTTTTTCCTCTCCTCTGTTGATTTCTGCTTTATAATGGAGGAATGAACACTTTTTACTCATAAGTCATATTTACTTTACATTTAAAATTATGAAACTTTACTGGCAGTTTGACTTGTTCAGATAAAGTGATTATTCCATTGTCCCAAATGTTCTGTGAATTACAAATAATATAAATTTATTTACAAACCTTATGAGTTGAAAAAATACCATAAATTTGATTTATAACAGATTCGATCCAATATTTGATATTTATTATCATTTATCCTCTTTTTGCTTTTACTTACCTATACATTTACTCAACATACAGTTAGTATAATACTTAGTATATATTAGTATAGAAGTATTGCAGTAATGAAAAAATTACGTTTTCGGCGGAAATACACGTTTTAATTTCGCTATATTAAATTGAGTGATATATATAACACATAAAGAAATGATTTATGCGATGGTGTGGGTAATATGCTTAAACTTTTTGTATGTTGTATGTAGCGATTTTAGCTTTACCGCTTGTTTAAGGACTGAAATTATTCAGTGATATCTCGAGAATATTTAGGATTTATTGAGTAACTATTAAGTAATTTTAAAATTATGAAAAAATATTTTAAGTATTTACGAGTTTTTGTTAGGTTAAGAGTTATAGTCGGAAAATAAACTTAATTCTTTACTTCGTACTGTTAATTAGGTAATTAATAAGAGTTTTAGAACCGAAAGAAGTGCCTTTCCGTATTAAGCATGATAAAAACTAATTTTTAAAATGATTTATAGACGTATGTTTTATGGGCTGAAATTTATGTATTAGACTATATAAAGATCGTTCCAAAGGCAATGGACGATCTATATAAATGGATTAGTGAGGTCGAGGCACATTCGAACACATCCAATTCAAAATAAAATTAAAATTTTATTATTTTAATTTTTGAAAAGAGTAAGAAAATGAAACCAACTTGCGATCTAATATGTATATATATATATATATATA
>NW_027104988.1:1109466-1111252 GCF_000696795.3 Halyomorpha halys | reverse complement strand
GATGTATGATATTATAAAATAACAATTTTTGCTGCGAGGTAGATTTTAGACTAATATGTAATATTTTGGAAATAAAAAAAAAATTCCTTTTATATGCTAAAAAATATATATATATGATATATATATATATGAATCATATAATATTACAAGTATATCATAATATGTTTATAATATACATATATGTAATATGTTAAAATAATTTACGACTAATAGCTTCCAATTTCAACGCTTCTACTAACATCGATAAACGTTTCCTAATGGAAACTATTTTAGAACACACATAGTCCTTTGTAAACAGCGTCGTAAAGTTACAACACCTGTAAACGTAGAGCTCGAATTTTGTAATGTCCCAAGGTCAGTTTGTCCTCTAAAATAAATTAATCTAAAACTATTTTTTCATGATTATTGTTTCGATCACATTTTCTAACCTTACCGAAGTAATGAATAACACTGAATAAAAAATTAATTTAGGTTAATACTATATATTGTGAATAATAATAATATCTAAGTGATCCATGAGATAGATACATACATAAACACATTGGATTTCAGGAGTACTCTCTAACCACCTAATCAAACAAATTCCTGTATTGTTTCTTAAGCATATAATTTTTCTGTTTTAACATGACACCCAAGTGTATCGTTATAAGATGCACAGCAAAATAATAATGTGAATGTCTTTTTCCTAATTATTGATTTCAATACTTTTCAGTTATATATACTTGTCAACGTTTCTCAAATGTTATTTTAATAAAAAACGAAATAGTTTAAAGTTTTGAGTCCAGTCGTGCCATTATTTAGTTGATATTCATAGCCTCTTTAGCTCAGCGGCAGAGCACTGGTCTTGTAAACCAGGGGTCGTGAGTTCAATCCTCACAGGAGGCATAGATATTTTTTTTTAATATTCATTTTGTCTTAATTACAAAAATTGAAAAAAGGGAAATATAAATTAATTCTAATTTCCTAAAGTTAGAAAATAATATCTGGTCACATATTTAAAAAACTCAAGAGATATTGTCTCAACCAGTCTGATGGTGTTATTAAACTTCAATTACAGAAAATATAATTTAAATCAGAGGAACGTTGTCATTGGTACCTCTCAGAATCTTTGACATTATTATATAATGAAAATAATAAAGATAGAATCGAAGTTTTGATTTTAATTAGTAAATCTATTTGAAACACATTTCATCTCCATTTTTTCCAAAGCTGGATTAGGGTAAGTTTTATCTATTTCCGTCAAAACACAGGTAGTAGAAACCTAGACGCATGCATTAAAACAGAGCAATCTTAGTTATATTATCTTATGTCAAAAAGTCGAGTTGCTTGAATGAATTAATAAATCTAAAAAAATAAGCCCATTTAAAAAAAAATAAAAATAAACTGAATTAAAATAGGTTAATAATTCCATTTGTATTATACTATTTTTATTGTTATAATGTACATCCTATCATTTTGTTATTTTTATTATAAATTTGATTTTTTTTTTATTATTGTTTTATATTATATTCATATTTTTACTTTTTAAAGTAATATGTTCTGTTTTTCGAAGTAAAACTTTTTTTTTAGGCGCGGTAGAACAAATCACTGCCACGTGCAAATATTGTCAGTCCATTCTTACGATAAGACATATTTTTGAAGAATGTACTCACTATTTGCCAACAATAAACAGGATAGGACTGGCCCCAAATTTATCAGAAGCTCTCACAGATGAGGAAGCTAAAATTACATTAGTGTTTGAATTTTTAAAAGCACATCGCCTTCTTTATAAATTATAACTCCTCTT
>NW_027104988.1:1104676-1109406 GCF_000696795.3 Halyomorpha halys | reverse complement strand
ACTGCCGCTTCTCAATAAATGAATTAGAATGAAGTGTTCATTTTCAAAGATAAAATAAAAGAGAAATTTCCATCAATGAAATTCCATTTTCTAATCCTGAAATAATAAAATATCAATAAATTCTAGAACTTAAGAAATTTAAATTCTAACCAAACCACCTCCTTGCACAACGGTTGGTATAGTAACAGTACTTCCTTACTAAGTACTGCATCCCGAACTCTTCATGGATTGTCATGATACAGATTTAATTTTTTTTTATTGTGATATTTTTATTGTTTACCTTATATTATTTCGGAGGTTTTTCAATTATTATTTTCTTATTTTGATTTGGTTTTTGTTATGTTATATTTATTGTATTATTTTTTAAATGTGTTTTTATATTAATTTGTTATTTTTAATATGTATCTTTTGTTATTTTGTATCTTTATCATTTCATATTAGTTTGTCATTTTGTAGTATGAACATTATATTGTTTTGTTTTCATTACATATTGTTTTATATAATTTTGTAATTTTCTTTTGCTTTTATTTTCGATAGTTTCTTTTTATCTTTATATGATTTTCATTATATTATTATATAAACTGATTTACGTGTCTCAATTTAAATTATAACTTGGTATAAGCTAATAAAAAATATAAGACTTTCAACATTTTTTTTTTTATTGTAGAAGTTTCATAATCGCTCTTTACTCATTATATAAACTACCAATTATCAGATTTTCGTCATCCTTTTCCTCTTGTGATCTATCGATTGTTTGGACCCCCATAAATACTTAAGGGGAATTTGACAAAACAAGGCAATAGATTTAACAGTCAAGTGTTCCAATAAGAGTCGTGGAAAAAAAAATCCCCTTTTAAGATAATAGTATCTTAATAGCAATAATATAATCCTTTTTCTCGAGCCCAATGCTCGGCAAATCAAAGAGATGTGAAATAATTTCATAATTGACCATTACGTACATACCTTTGCACATAATAACAAAGGATGTGCAATATAAATTGGTTCAAATGCTTCTGACGGCCCAACGGGTGATCTGATCAACAAATGGCAGAGAAAAACATTCAATAAAAATATTCTCTCCTTAATTAGTTATAATGGCTTCCCAAGTTTCAGAGTTTTGGTCTGCTTTAGTTTTCCTCCATACTGATTTGTGGGGTTCTTACTTTTACCTCATGTAACGGTTTTATCAACCATGTAAAGCCCACCAGGTCCATCTGGAATTACATAAATGAATATAAAAAAAAAAATACTTTTACCTCAATATTCACATACTTAGTCATCCATGGACATTTTCTTAAGATGGAAACTCCTAGGAATAAAGTTGATATCCGTTATACTCACCTAGAGCAACCCTGAAATATGAATTTTTATAGCAACAGAAAAATAAAAATGTATTTATAGAAATTTTCACCTTTTAGAATTAACAATAAGAGAATAACTCGGTTCTTGGGAGAATTCATTGCTGTTCAACTCTTTTTTAAAGTTAATTTAAAATAACGGGAACTTAACAGAATAACAGGAGAAGAAATAACAGGAGTTGGAGAATAATTGACAATCATGATGTATGATATTATAAAATAACAATTTTTGCTGCGAGGTAGATTTTAGACTAATATGTAATATTTTGGAAATAAAAAAAAAATTCCTTTTATATCATCAATTTGTTTCTCTAATCGTTAGCTAATACATTATTCAAGAGATGGACTGCCTGCCTTCTTAATTATTACGTTATTGTTGTTAATTTACATTTATTTTTTTTTTTTATGGAACATCCATTTAGTGGAAAAAAACGAGGTAGCTCCAACAATCCGACTTTTTGAACTAATATATGTATTTTTAACGGGGAATAATGTAAAAACAATTAAGAAAATTGATTCAAAAAATTTTTTTATAGTTTTCGTAAAACCTGAAAAATGAGAGGTACTATATTTTTGCTGAGAAATCTTTAATTGTAGATATTTCGTATAGCTATTTATATTTCTTGAAGGAAATAACAACGAAATAAGAAAATCTTTAGAACTATGAGTTATATATTTCAGAATTATTTGATGATTCCAATTATTTTTATTATCATTTAAAGATTAAATAGATGGATTAAATAGAAATTAATTTAAAGACTAATTTTACCATTAAAATATCAATTTAATTGGATGCGATTTAATATGGTGATGAAAAAGTGCTAACTGCTAACCTAGCTAATCTCCTTTTCTCATTAATTTCTTCTCGGAATTGTAAATAAGTATAGTGAATGAAAGAAAACATTTTTTTTATGATAGTTTTTTTTTTTGCAGTCTTTGGTAGAACTTCTGTGAACACATAAGAATTATAAACCCAATAAACAACATCGACAGAAATATTAATTAGACTCCAAAAATAATTGTATGGTAGTTAAGGTGTCAATAATTTGTTTGTTAATAGTTACAGTTTTAGTTAGTCGCATTGTTGATAAATTACAAAACATGGTTAATTTTTATACCAAGTCGACCAATATGTTCTTTTTACCAATCAAGCATTTTATAAAAGTAAAGAAAACCTGTTCTTAAAAGTGGTTAAAACAGGATTCGGTAAGTAATTGGGGACGAGGGAAGCGTTACAGAACTAACTGTTCCTCCTGAGTAACGGAGCCAAATAGTACACCACAAACAATCGCTCTTCCGGGGGTGAAAGAACTCGGCTCTCCCGCAACCTCTCCATAGTGATTTATCCACTCCTCGGTATCAAAGGGAATTCTAGCAATTCAAGAATCATCAGGAACTGCTTATTGTATTATTGTGTATGTATATGAAGGGGTTAGTGCCAGAGTGGTATGACCGTTTGCCGAGTGTCTAATCTAAAAATACAGTCTAGAAGGTGTAATCTGTCAAAAAAATAAATAAAAAACGAACGGAAATATATCCTCTACATTTCTAGTTTTTAAAGTTCCTCTAATTCACTAGTGGTTTTTAAATACTTTATCAACCTCAAAAATAGTATTAGTTAAGTTATTTAAAATAAAGTTTATAAATGTAAACATTTCATAATTACCTTTAGTCAAACACTTTCATAATGGCCGCACCACAGTTAGAATTAGTTAGCATAATATTGCTGTAAGTTATTTCAACAATTAAAATAAAATGTGAACGGGATCATGATATCTATACTCCGCTGATTTTTAAGTGGATTTTAATCATTTTATTAATCTCAACACTAATTTTTAGATATTTAAAATACTGTTTATAGATCTAAACATTTTTATTTCACAATTACCTTCAATCAAACATTATATCAATAGTCAATGGCTTCACCATGTAACAATGGAACTTCCTTTGTGTCAGAATTGTGTAAGTGATATTCTGAAGAATGCTGAGTGAGAAACGCAGAAATACAATCTAGACAGACCAAACTGGTGAAAGAAAAAGTCCAACGATTCACCGATTCGTTGGTGGTTTTTAACATTTTATCAACCCGATAAACTATATTAATTAAGTCATTTTTATATATTTAAAATAAAGATAATACATTTAAACATTTTTTATTCACAATTATCTTTAATGAACCATGGTGACAGTATTCAGTGATTTTGCCACACAAAGTTAGCACTTTGTAGAAATTTATCACTATAATTCCAGCATTAGCATGTGTTTCTCAAAATAAAGATTGATCTACTTACACGAATCTGGTTTTAAACCCCTTTGTATAGAGGTAGATAATACATCTTTATTAGTTCTGCCAGCAACATATAGTTGTGTTTTAGGAGTAGTTAAACTTCTTCGATCAAGTTGAAAGTATTAAACTTTATTACCTACCGATTACATTTTACTATTCATCTATACTAATTTACATTGATAAGCACAAAACCACATTAAATTTACATATAAAATTTTGTGTGGTCAAAAAAATCCGTTCAGGACAACATACTTCGTTATCAATATCAATTTAAAACGGCAAATATTTTCATGCATATAAGCATATATACGTATAATTAAGTAATTAGTGATACTTTTGTACAATACAAAATTTTTTATTATTTTCTGTTTGGTCATATTGTTTCTGATAGATCATTCGTAAAAGAAAAATGATTTAGAATCCTATATAAAATATCGGCCTCCAATAAACATTTATTTTAATTTATCCAAAATCTTGAGACTGGTATTTATCTATTAAATAAATCAAATGGTATTCTTATTGAGTCTCAACATTCTTTATTGTATCAATAGACCAATGTTTCGGCCAATTCGGCCATCCTCGAGGACAATCTTAAATATAAATTCACACCTCACCTCAAAATTTAAAAAATGTTTTACAGGCTATTTGGCCCATGTCATCAAATTCAAGTCAAAATCACCCTATTTTTTTTAGAACTTCATTAATTTTTTAAACTTTAATTTTAGATTAAAACTATAGTATCCACTATTAGATAAACAAACTATTTATAACCTTCCATACACTCAGTGTGTCTATACTATCATCTAATAGTGGATAGTGTAGTTTTAAAAATTAATTAATTCTTAAAAATAGGGTGATTTTGACTTAAATTTGATGACCTGGGCAAAATAGTCTGTAAAACATTTTTTTATATTTAAGATTCCTCAAGGTAGTATCCTTGGTCCCATCCTCTACACCGCCTATACAGCTGACATTCCAACCAATCCTTACACTATCCTCACCACGTATGCCGATGATACATGTGTGCTCGCTGTTAATAATAACCCATTTATTGTATCCCAAAATCTCCAATCCCATATCACAGC
>NW_027104988.1:1100078-1104021 GCF_000696795.3 Halyomorpha halys | reverse complement strand
CTGTAACACTCCAATTTAACTTAGATCAGATTTACTAAATGTATTATAATGTACAGTTGTAAATAGCAATAAATAAATATTTAAAAAATATATATATTTAAGATTGTCCTTGAGGATGACCGAATTGGCCGAAACGTTGGACTATTGATATAATAAAGAATGTTGAGACTTAATAAGAATACCATTTGCATTATTTAATACATAAATACCAGTCTCAAGATTTTGAATAAATTAAAATGAATGATTATTGGTGTCCGATATTTTATATAGGATTCCAAATCATTTCTCTTTTACAAATTATCAATCAAACAGAAAATAATAAGGATACCATTTGATTTATTTAATTCATTTTAATATTTATTTATTTTAGTTTAGCTTAGAATAGGGAATATGGCCATATCCTGGATAAATAAAATTGATTAAGTCCATTTTACTTACTTAAAACTTTTCTTACAATTCCGTAACTCTCAAACAGATCTGCAAAACAGTCTGTCTCTTCTATCAACTTTATGCTTCCAAGATCAAGCCCTATCTTCTACACGTTCTCAGGATCAATCCGTTGGAAGATAAGACCATCTTGGTGTTCCAAATTACTTTTTATAAATGATATAAAGATTTTAATTCAAGGGCAAGCTTGTAGTAAGAATTTTGGGATTGCAACATCAATGATCCGGCCCTGAAACATTTTCCGATTTTTAAGTACAATTGAAATTTTAGGAAGCGCTATCATGTACCAAACATTTTTGTAATAAAAATCTAAAAAGCGCATTATTAGCTTTAATATAATTATTATTATTATTTTACATTTTAAAATTTTAAAAAGTATCTATTTTAAAAAAATAATTTCATAGATTAGAGCCCCTACTTAATTATTTAGTTCAATTAAATCAGAAAGGAATACAATGACTCCGTTAAGTTAAAATCTGGAGAATCAAATATCTTTTACATCATTATCATGATCATTTCTCGTCTAACGATTTTCATGCGTGTAAGTTTCCATCTGTACAAACCGAAACCAATTAAAATGCTTAATATTTTTAGTGATGATAGTAATTTAAGAACAAACTTAAATTTTCCATTCTATAAATATTAGATTCGTCATTTTCATGAAATTCATTATTAATTAATCTCAAAGCTATTAACAGTCCTTAAATTGTTTTTGGTTTGGTGCGGATAGAATTATTCTGAAACCTAGATAACAGAGCATTCAAGATACTTATATCCAAATTAGTTATGTAATTTTAAATTTCAGTTAATAGTATTGAAGTGGTTCCTTTGAAGTGTTTGTGAATTCTTTAGGGGTCCCACAAAACATCTTTATGCACCTTATTTTATTTAACTAAAAAATAGCATTTGTTTAAGAGCTACTTAATTAAATATATTTACTTTTTGGTTTTTATTGAAGTTAAAGGTTAAGTGTTTTTATAAAAAAAAAAAAATATTAAGCAATTAGAAGTACCTTCTTCAGGGTGTTAATCAATTCAAGTTATAATTGAAACAAAAAACATCACATCCCTAAAAAGGTAATTCTGAATATTCTTAGGTTAGCTCTTAACTAAAACCACTATCAATAAAACCTTGAACGCAAAATCTACTGATGAAATTTTAATTTCACATATTTGCACACATTATTAAGGCCAAAAAGAAAGCATGAAACTGGATTATCGACAATCACAACAATCGTAAAATGAACTTTAGAACCATGTAACGTAAAATTACTGTTCAATTATTAAGTTTAAATTCTCTTTTCGCTAATTAATCATAATAATATGCCAGAAAAAAATGTCAGATAAAAAGTTATTTACTATATCATTCCATGGCAATGATAATTCAAAACATACTAACCTGTTTTTTTTTTTCATTTTGTAAATTTATTGTAAAAGGAGCTCGAGTGAAAGTGGTGGTCGACGTCACTTTTGGAACTTCAGGGCTCGCACACATTTCAGTTTTCCGGAAATCGTTGAAATTTGAAGACTTTATTTGCCCACGACAATGGCATTTTTAAAATATCCTACAACCCTTCAATCGTCCCGCTGGGCAGCTACCAGCCCTGGAGTCATCAACTGTGAAAGGACAGTTAATACCATCTTTTCAGATGGCCTGTCTAGCCTTCAAGTCCCTGAGTCACCTAATGGCACTTCTACATTGGCAAGAGAGTGCAAACAACCTTTAGAGTAAGTCATTGAAGAGCTTGAGAGAAGCTTTAGTGAGTGTGGGACACCGAACATAAGGGAATCACTGGTAATGAGAAAGCTGACCAGCTCGCTATAAACGGGGCTGAGCACCCTTCTATGGGTCCAGAACCATTCCTAGGCATCTCTAAAAGGCATCAGCGCAAAGAAGTCCTTGAGTGGACATGGAAGATAGCAGGCAGGGATTGGAGGAAATGTATAGGGCTAAGACAGGCGAAAATACAAATAACTACACCCTCTACTTCTAGAACTAAGTAGCTCCTAGGCCTCAACAGAAACTCCGATTACTAATATCCTAAGATATTTAGAGTAGTTCGCGACTAAACCAGCCTCTTATGTGAACAGGTCCCGAAAACTACCCTACATTACATAGCAGACTGTGGTCGGTACGCGTCACTGAGCCTATATCTTACCTTCTAGGCTCCAATAGAATCTGAGAAAATGCGGCTTCCTCTATGGATTGGCTATCCCTTTTAAATTTCATTAGAAAGACAAAAAGGTTCGGTATGGAGGAATAGAATTTATAAAAAGAGTCATTCCATTGGTCTGTCTTGGGGTTGGCCATCATTTTCAGTACCAGTGAACCGACCATGCTCAGGACGGGCAGCACATATGTTTGAGGATACAAGTCACTAAGCCAATTATTTGTAATTGTATTATTGTCTTTATTGAAACTAAATGTCCATCGTATATCTCTGATATCCTTCAATTTGAATCCTCAGTGCAGTCCCGCAATACCCGCTCACGGCCTTCAGACTTATATGTATATATCCCCATCGAACCCCAGCCTTTGGTAGATCTTTCCTCATCCGTTCCTCATCCCTATCGAATTTTACTCTTTCCTTCATTCGTAGTTCTAATACCCTTCCAACCTTCAAATCCTGTAACTTCAACCATCTTCTGTCCACCCAATTCCGGAATAATAACAATTTAATGTTTCAAACAAAGTTTATATATTTTCAGTACTTCATATTTCAGAATTTAGTTTATTCTTGTAAATATGTATATTAGCAGAAATTTTGCCTTCCCAATTATAATTTTTAGTTTAATTACATTTGATTTTTTATCATTTTTGTTTTCTATTATTTATTATCATAAGTGTTAGTCATCTTATGTTTTATTATATGACATATGTTTTTACTTTCTTGGTTCTATTCTTATTTTATATATTCTGTTAATTATTGTTGTTCATTTTAATCTCTTCAAATTCATTATTTTATTATGTTTTATGACGTTTTATAATTTCATTCTTATTTTTTATTTCACTCTAACGATCTAAAGCCTAATTCTGACGACTGTATGTTATTCGAAAGGGATCAATCCCAGAATAAATAAAGATTATTATTATTATTATTAAATGGCGTATTATCCATCTATTCTTAATAAATGTAAATAGTGCATTTCGTTTGATCGATCGATAGGGATTGATTTTTTTTACAGCTATTGTTTCAATTAAGAACAATGGGTATTAGTGAAAAAGGAATTAATTTACTGAATATTTATTTATATGTATTATTTGATTGATTAATATATCAATCGTAATTGTAAATTCGATCCATTTAACCTCAAAACCTTTGGCCGTCATCCAGAATATTTCATTTTCACAGCCTCACAATTCTTTCTAAAATACATGTAGGCTACTAAGCCCAAGTCGCATATAATATATCTATATTTTTCCTCTATGTTTACTAATATTAATTAATTTGATTTATTGCTTTCACATTATAACAATAACATAATATATCTTAAAA
>NW_027104988.1:1063765-1100028 GCF_000696795.3 Halyomorpha halys | reverse complement strand
TATATATAACAATACATATATGTTATGAGAAAATTAATAAATATAAACCAATCTTTCCATAAATTTTCGTTGGAAATTATAATGTATTATACTTGATAATTTTCTTTCTCTCTGAACTGTCAGTTGCTCAATTTACTGAGCACAGCTCAATAATAGCCAAATCACTAATTTTTCTCGGATCGCCTTCACGTCCCGTTTCCTAATTTATTGATCCCAATCAGAAGTTGTGAAACGTTCTGAGAACTTGTGAAATAGTAATATTTGCCTAGGAAACGTCAGTTGTTTTTTCGGCTCTTTACATTTGGGACATAACTCTGATAGTGGCTCTATGGCGCAACCGTTAGAGATTAGCCGCTCGAAGCTAACGCAACTTGGCGGCACCCGATTTTAAGTGGGAGCAATGAATATCATATTGGGGATTGTAGTATACGAAAATTAGTAATAATAATACCATATCCATTTATTGGCCTACTATATTTCAGGTTGAAAAAGTCGCTTAACCTATAATACTTTCATAACTCTAAAAAATCAACAATACCGTTTTAATATATTTTTTTAAAATATTTATTTATTGCTATTTACAACTGTACATTATAATACATTTAAAATTTATGAACAATAATTATAATTCTAAATAAATCTCATCTTAACCACCGTTTTGAAGGATATATTGCTGATTTGCTTTAATTGTGGCACATCTAAAAAAAAAGTTTTGAATTTTTCCAAACATTGACATATTCCAAAGACAATACCGTAAGCTGAGGCTTCTGTTTTAATTAGGTACTACAGACGTTCCTAAAGCTATTAGAGTTGTTACTCGAAAGAACTTATGGAATACTTCAAAAACAAAATATATATATATTGTTTTCTGTTTCGAAGGTTCTTTCTTGATCTCTCAAACATGAAGCATTAATTCTTATTTTATTTATTTTTTAAAATGATGTTACGAGTTATCACAGGTTAAGAAACGATATATTTTTATTTTAACTAAGAACCTATAAAAATGTTGAAGATAGCACTTTGACTCCTTAGACAAATTGATAATAAAAACTAAACAAACCATCTAATATATGACTAAAGCAAACTATGTAAAAAAAATCAAGTCATCGTTATAGCGAAACCAGCATGTGATGTTCAGTCCAGATTTCCCCAAAATATGGTTTCATGTTTTAAAATAGTTGTAATTTATATTTTAGAATACATACAATGTTATTGAAAAGAACTCAGTGTAATTGTGGTATGTTTTGAATGTAGACGTGAAGAAAATATAAAATTGCCAGCAATGCCAAGGTGTGTTAGGAATTTTAATCGAATTCTTAACGCTTTTTCTAGTTGTTTTTCTTTTCCTCCAGACAAGTCGTTAAATCCGTTATTTACTGAACACCTTGAAGGGAGAAGTCTATTTTCATTAATGAAAGAGAATTTGCTTTTCTCAAATTACTTTCTTGATACCTTACGTGTCTATTGTATGAACTCGATGATATTGTGTAATTAAATCAATGATATATACCTTTTTTTTAGAAGTTTCACACAATCCCATTATTTATCTAATAATTGTTAATAATCAATTGATACTTGTTAAATTTTATATTATTTAATTTTTTGCTGGCTGCATTCCTTATCAGTTATAAAATAATTTTTTTTTTAATTCTTTTTATTTATTGATAGATATTACAATCTGTCACACTGCTGTGGGCAAGAGGTAATAGTGATGAATGACCACATTCATACTAAAATAAAATAAATTAAGAATACAAATAAATAAATGAATGAAAAAAAAATCTCTCTTAAACATATACAAACAGAAGGATGAACAAAATGAACATAATCACACTATGTGTATGAAAAAAATAAAAATAAATAAATAAAATAATATAAACTCTAGTCACATTTACACTCTTATATACAATATTTACACAATCAACCTGAGGATCCCTGAGCCCACTCTATCCCCCACGTGTGAGGGGTAGAGCAGAGCTCAAGAGATCCCAGCGCATCTCTCTCGCCGCATCACTGGCCAGTGGAGGTTGAGCAAGTGCGCTAAAGCCGCAAACACTCAACTTGAATGGAGAATCTGACCATTGCCAGAACTCCAATTGTCCATTTTGATTTTACAATAAGTCTCTTGGCCACTGCCGTTTCACCCTTCTAGGTGAGCTGTAGAGAACTAATCCAAATTTTTTAATGATGCATTATTGTTTTTTCTTAAAGCTTACTGATATATGTTTCAGTGGATTTATCTTATCTATTTCAATTAGTTTTTTTAAAATTTCTATCTCTTTGATATTCACAGCGACTTTTTCAATAAACATTATTTCTTAACTATACTACTTAAAACTAACTACTCAGTTTTCTCATTATTGTTGAAATTTCAATTCATTTACATTAATCTATTTTTTCCGAAGTTTATAAATTCAATTTTAGACGTCTGAAATTGTAATATGCCAATCTCAGTTGAGAATAGTTAATGGAGGAGTAATAGGATAATATAATATATTAATAGTTGAATAAAATATACTTATATGTTTTTTCTTATTACTACATATTCTATGAATTTTAAATAATTAATGATAGATTAATTTTTTTTTATATATGCTTGTTTGAGAGTGGTTTAGTTTATTCTTAAATTAAAACAATTTTGATCCTTTTTCACCTCTCCACTTTTATTCCTTAAAATGTCTCCAACGTTTCGGCCCTCAAGCCATTCTCAAGGATTCCACCTTCAATAATGATGTCATTTCTTTTTTAAATCTTAAAATTGCAGGCTAATTGCCTTTGTCACATATAACTTTTTCTAAAAAAATTATATACATTACGTTTAAAACGGATATAGCCATGACATTCTATAGCAAGATCTGCAACGAGTAGACTGAATCAATACTGCCTACTGCTAAGCTTATTTTAGCGGAGCCCATTTCATCAGCCTCGCCACGAAACACCAACCCTAATTAAAAGATCTTAATAAATTGAAAATTTTTAATCTTTTATTTAAGCGCCAATATCCAAATATACCGATTTTGTGATTATTCCATTTATCAATTGGAAAACGTAGTAAATAAAGTATTTAATGAAATTACAGCCTAAGTCCTAGTTAATAGATTTCAAGTTGAAGACTTTTCAAAGCGTTTTTACTTTTGCAGGTTTTTTCCTTCAATGGGTTGGCTGGCTAAGTCATACCGTCCCCGCACATCTCTCTGTCCCACCAGTCTTCCTGTCATGTCCTCCTTCACGCAGTCCTTCCACTTAGTTCGGGGTCTTCCTCTCCTCCGTCTTCCTGGTTGTCACCTATGTTGTGGCATCCATTGACACTCCATACCATTGCAGTCTGCTCCTTCCAATCCTCTCCGGAACTCCTTCTGTCACCCCTAGTCTGCTCCTAATATCCTCATTCCTGACTCAATCCAGGCGGGTAATCCTCAGGCATCTCCTCCAGAAATCCATGTCTGCCGATAGTAGTTTGGAGTAGAGTTCTGGTTAAGTGACCAGGTTTCTGCGGTCTAATTAAGTGAGGGCTCAACAATACTTCTAAAAATTGGCCTTTTGTTGTCCGCTGAGATAACCGTACTCCAGAGGACTGGGTTCTACATTCTAGTTAACTTTCTTGCCAGACCAGCTCTCCTCCTAACACACTGCATCCCTGCTTAAGACCCTTGGATGCAGAAAAAAGCTCAGACAAGTACTCATCTTCTCTGTACAGACTCCTCACTCCATTTATTAAGGCAATACTAATACCCGCACTCTTAAGAGGTCCCCACATCTTATGCCTTGGTACACTGTCATAAGCCTCTTCTAGGTCTATAAAAGCTATGTGTACAGCTCTTCCTTTCTCCATTCGATTTTCTATAAGCTGCCTAAGGACAAATATGATGTTCATGGAAGACCTGGCTGCAGTGAAGCTAAACTGTTCCTTCGGGGTAATAAACCCCGTCCTCTTCTAATTTACCGTTCAGAATTCTTGCAATTACTCTTGATATGGAACTCTGGACACAGATGCCTCTATAATTTCTGCATTTATTCCTGTCCCCTTTCTTATATATAGATGTAAGAAATCCATTCTTGAGATCCTGTGGCAGCTTTTGGCCTTGCAATATGAGATTTATTAGTTTTGCTAGAGCCCTTAACAATCTCGTTCCTCCTGCCTTTAACAGCTCTACCGAGTTAGTAAAGAGTATTATACATATATGTATTTTTTTAAAACACTGTTATTGCAGGAGGTTTATTATTGGAGTTTTTTTTTTTCAGTTGGGCTATTTTTTTGTTTAATAATTGAAATGTTTGTTTTTTGACAAATATTACAATGTGCCACAACTTGGGCAATGAGTAATAGTTATAAATTATCACATTCATACGTTCTTCTTCTTTCTCTTCCCCTAGTGCCTTTCAGCGTGGAGCAACCAAGCCCCTCGATCCCGAGCCAGCACCCTCATGGCATCCCAGTTTTCCCTCTTTTCTCTCCCACTGTACTCCTTCCATTGCATTATGGGTCTCCCTCTTGGGCGTTTTCCTGTTGGTCTGGCCTTAAAATACTTTCTTCACTCATCCGACAGTCTAGATGTCCAAACTATCTAAGTTGTCTGTTTCCATGGTATCCTTTATAGAGACTGTCCCAATATCCTGGCTTGTCCTCTTGTTTCGTATGCGATCCCGCCTAATTCGGCCTACCACTCTCCGTAGGTATCTCATTTCCATTGCAGTGACTCTGCTTAGGTGCTTATCAAGTGGTACCCAGCTTTCACTTCCGTAAAGGAGGGTAGGTAGGTCTATAGCCTTGAAGATATGTACTGTAACATTTTTCTCTACCTTCCTTTTCCCTACAACTGTGTTGTAGAGGTGTTATTATATTGCATTTGTCTTCTTTATCCTATTGGATATCTCTTGGTCTATTTTTCCATTCCTGCTGATCACTGTTCCTAGGTAAGTGTACTCGTCCACCATTTCTATTGGTTCACCTTGGCAAAGTATTTCAACGTCTGCTATAAGGACAATGTAATCTGCAAATACCATTACCTGGGCCAGTATTGTCTTCATGTTCAATTTGCCAATAGTAGTGCTGGCTGTCCTCCGTTTGCACATTTTCAGGATTTCATCCATATAAATGATGAAGAGGAGGGGATTCAAACTATTTCCTTGTTTTACTCCTTACTCAATTTCAAAGGTATTGGACTCTCTTTCATTAATCCTTACTATTCCCTTGGAATCGTGGTAGATCGACTTTATAGCTTCTATCAATCCTTGCGGGATGTTTTTTTCAGAAAGAGCATTCCACAGTTCATGATGAAATTATAAAATAAATACAAATAATAATAGAAAAAAAAAAAAAATATATATATATATATATCCCACATGCATGAGAGGTAGAGCAGGACTCTTAGCGCGTCACTGGTAATAGCGGAAGCAGAGTAAGTGAGTAAACCGCTAACACTACATGAGCGAAGCATCTGGCCATAACCAAAACTCCAATTTTCGAGTTTATATTAATATAGGTCCCTTGGCCACTTTCATTTTAACCTTCGAGATTGTTTATAAGGATGGGTGGAACTAGATAAGGATGGAACCAAAGGATTAGGATGATTAGATAGGTTTATACGGAATTTGTTTATTTGTTTGTATTCTGTTGAAAATGTAATAGAGTGTATTGACTATGATTCTAAGGATTTTGGGTTGAAAGGATTGGATACGTTTGATGTTCGAAGATTTGGCTGTTCCCCAAAGTTCAAGTCTGTAGGTCTAGATTGGTCCGCTGATCGGAGGGTAGTCTTATAAAGTAGAAATTTGTTTGTCTATTGATAGATGAGAGGTCCTGCTGAGTAGTCGGTATAGTTGGCTGAATTGCCTGTTGAATTCTTGTCTTTTAAGTCTAGTATTTTGGTTCCAGATGAAACTTTTGTCTAGTATGAACCCAAGATATCGTACTGTGTCGGATCTGGGTAATGGAATGTTCATAAAAATAACAGGTGAGCTGCACCGGAGGGTAAAATCATACGGGTGCATTTCGATTCATCCAACTTTTTTCTGCCATTAGGAGCTGATTCAGAATTTAAGATTAGGTCAAGAAAGGATATGATATATATGAAAGTAATACGTGGTACATGTTTTTTGGATACCAAAATTATTACTGAGTATTTTAAAAGAGTTCAATAAAACAAATTATGATATTAAACATATCACTTAAACTTCTTACAAGAGTGTAGTTTTATTAATAATTAATATCAACTTATTGTTGATCTTTGTTTTGTATGTCACCTATATAATTGACTACAGTATTGATAGAGAATAGAGAAAATCTTAAGTCTGACTTTAATAAAAAAATGAAGTTCAAATAAAGCAAAAAAAAAAAAAAATACTAACGCAGTCAATTATAAAACCGACTGATTAAACATAGGTCAACATTATGTCGATATTATTAATTAAATTGAAATTCTGTAAAAAGTATGAACCCATTTCTGCCCAAAGGTAAGTTTCATATTTCTGGTTTGTATATTTTTAACGGTTCCAAATTCATAAAAAGTTTTTTGTTTTTAATTAAACTAAATTAAAAGAATCACTATATAAAACCCGAATCTTCATTGGGGTCCATAATCTTATCTCAGTGCTGTTAGATAAGAAGTACTTATTTCATCATAATAGCGATTTTTCATAAAGTAATTCACAAATAATTTATGGAAAGTTCCATAGCCAACCACAGGAAGTAGTGAATTCAAACCCTAGGAAAGTATTTAGAAATGTGCTTTCTTCAACCACAGAAAGAAAATTTATCCTGGTCTACTATTACCCGTATGCGAGCAGGTGTTTTCACGTGATCTCTATGAAAAAACTTTGGGAGGATGTGAAAACTCCTTCCTGTTGTCTTAATGAATTTTGATTTTTGTAATTTTTCTATTTTACAGAGTTTTACTCAATACTATTCTTAATAATTAGTAACTAACGAAACTGAGGAATCCAATAAAATATAAATATTCATAAGGACTATAATACATTTTACTGTTACACTTATATGTTTTATTCCAACAGGATATATCATAAAAAATATTCGCTTTTTAATTATTTCAGATTGTGAGCCTTTACCATTAATGTATACTGTATACTTTTTTTTTGGTTTATTACTGGTAGTACTTCTTTGACTCTTAAAATTTGGACCATAGTTATAATTGGCTGCTAATCGTAATAAATAAACTAAACAAGATGTCAAGAATAATATATAATTAAGTATCGTTAATATTTAAATACCTGTGATGAGAATTATAATTCACATTTTTTAGAAATTGTCGAAGAAATATAAACTTTTTGTGTTACCTCTATTGATTCTATTTAAGTGTTATATTAATATAGTTTTAATTGTTATCACGTACTAATTTGACCATCAGGTAACTATTTTTTGAATTTAAGCAAATAGCACAAAATATTTTCACTTTTGTTTTCTTTTATGAATATTATTTTTATTATTGAAGATAGTGAGGTAGTCCGGTGAATATGTCACTGTTTTGGATAAGAACATCTAACTAAAAATGTTTTATTTTTATTTTCTGTTTTACTTATTTTATAGATTGTAATAGAACTGGAGTTAATTTGTAATGAAGCTTTAGGAAATTCTGTAAGTGAACACCATCCATACCCCAGACTAGGATAATAACTTTGGAGTACGTCCAATTATAAGATAAATTAAACCTTTTTTTTTGTGGTATGTACCAGTATAATAATAATAAATATTGAATGTATAAGTTAATCAATTTTTTTTTTAATAATTTATTTATCGATATTTACAACTGTATACACATATATACAACAAGTAAATTTGCTGTAGGTGACATAGTGACATGATAAAAACATGTGGAGAATCTACCCACTGATAGAACTCCAATAACATTTCTAGAGGAGAAGATCTCGAGGCCATCTTCTTTTCAGATGCCTAGGAGGATTATTAGGTAATGAAGGAGAAGCCAGGTTAGAAACAAGTGGATTTGGGTGGTTGGGAAGTCTTACATGGAAGGAATGGTATCTAGTTTTGGCCAAATGGGCAACATATGGGGCATTGAGGTCATGATGGATGACTTGATTTGTGACAAAGTAAGGAGCGTTAAGGATTTTGGACTGTAAGGATTGGATTCGGGCAGAATTTGATGGTTTAGTTAAGCCCCAAAGCTCAACTCCGTATGTCCAGATACTTTTACATAATTTAAAAAAAAACATACTATGTTCTGGTTCAAATCCAACTTGACACAGGACCATTGTCTCAGCCGTTTTTCTTAAAAGACACTGTTGATAACTTAAAACATTGGAATTCTCTTTATTGGTTTTACCTACAGAACATTAATAAATCAAATAAAATATAGAGCCTTATAATTTGTTTTTCTTTTTTAACCCCCCTCTAAAAACTATTTATGAATCCACCCCTGCTTGACTATAACTACATTATCTTCCTAGAATACATGGGGTTGAAGCATTTAAATTGAATATTTAAATATAATTTTTTTTTTATAGTAACTATATTATTTTCATTCAACTACTCGTTCTAAATTCAAGTTCATTTAAATATAATTTATTTTACAATGAAAAAAAAAAATTAAAATTTCTATTACTGCAAAATATGAAGGCCTCTAACCCTTCTCAGTACTTTGTATGTACTGTTTTTTGAACATGGGCTGTGGAAGAAGGTGATTTGATCAAGACTTTTCCTTAATTGAGGAATAGAATTTTTCCTTAATCAAGGATTCGATCCTGGATCGTTTTATTTTATTAATAATACATTTTATTAATTATTTTATACGTTATTTTACTATAAATTTATAAAACTCATGTTCACTATGTATGAAAAATTGACAAATAAAAACCTAAAAATCTTGTGATATCTTAAAATTTTTCATAAATGATATTTGTTTTTTATTTATTAGGCAGATAAAAATTCTAATTGAATATTTTCCAAAACCCAGAGGCATTGTTCTTTCCTCAATGTAAATCAACCACTCTTGGAATTTGCAATGATGTGCAGATAAAAGTGTAGTTCTATCGATTCTAATTTTTACATTTCTAGAGCTAATTTTTCTAATAAAAAATAAGAAACATTAACCGATTTTATGGAGTTTTATATTGTTTAGGTATTTTTGACTCCAAACATTCCCAGAATATGCAAGCACAAATATGTTGAACCCTCAATAAGGAATTATCTTCTTAATGACGTATTCAACTGACAGACTATAATATTACTTTAAATGAAATCAATTTTATTTTGCAATAAATTTATATCTGAAGTGCCGATTAAGCAATACGTTATTAGATGAATGTTGAGTTCTTCTTTAAGATTTTAAGCCTCTTCGTCATGTTCACATTAACAATTTATTGTTTATGTGAATATATATCAGTTATAGTCAGAGTACATGTATTATTGATCATAATCCTAAGACTACCCCTGTCAATAATGGCTATATATATATAGGAATTAGGAGCCAAATAAATCAATATATGAAGTGATTTCGTGTATCTCATTACTAGTCCCTTTTATATCTCTTTTTTTAAAAATATTTTCTTTCGGCTTCTGGTGCCGAAATCCGGGAACTTTTAGCTTGTGTAAGACGAACGCAACACCCAAACTGTTTTTTTTCTTTTCTTTCTTTCTTCTTTTCTTTCTCTACTCATTTATTCAAGCCGTCTCTCTCATTTTGGCTTCGGCTGAAATTTTATGAAAGAAAATATTCTGAGAGCAGTGGTTTTAACAGTGCCAAGTAATCTTTCTGCAGTTGCAATGGTTGAGTCACAACAAGATCAGGGACTTCCACCACTACCAACAACGACCTTGGCGGCAGCACATGCAACCACCTTCGAATGGATCAAGGTTCGCCCCGGGACAGCGCAGGAGTTGAGGAAGGCTGTCTCAGATTTAGACAAATTCACGGGAGAGGTAGGTGAGTTGAATCATTTTATAAAAGGTGGAGATCACCTGATGGCACGGATAGCAGCAAAAGAAGGGGAACACCTGCTGGACGGGGATGATGCTAAGTCGTTAAGGGTGGCACTGGTTTTCTGAATAAAACGGCACATCCTAAACCAAATCCAGGCCGATCAGGACAAACCGTGGAACCTGGTAAAGGATAGATTGAAAAAGGCATTTGGCGGTGGCCTATGGACAACTGAAGAAAACATCTTTCAGATGTTCCGGGAAGAGAAGAGGACCAGGCAGAGTAATGGACAGTTCGCGGGAGTTCTCCTCGATCGGTTCAATCAGATTACAGAAAAAATGTGGAAAACTAGGAGTGCAGCAGAAGTGGAAGCGATCATGGCATTCCTCTCCACAATATTAAACATACAGCTAGCCAGGGAAACCGGAAAACAAGCAGGATTATCCAGGGATCGAACCTTCGTGCACTGTGCGCAGGAAATGATAGACGCCAGTGCAAGAGAAGAGGAGATGAGGATGGAGGTTGAAGAGACCGGATGGAAACGGGTCTCATACAGTCGGCCAAGAGTGGATTAGACCTTCCGGAGGAAAAAGGATTTCAGGGATCGTAGGAGAGAGAGGAATGGGCCTGGAGAGAGACAAGCGAACCAGGCTAGTGGACCAAGGAATGGGGGCAGGAAAGAAGACCGGAGATGCCATGGTTGCGGCAGAACCGGACACTTAGTGGCCCATTGCCCGCGCACAAAATGCTTCAAGTGCGGGAACGAGGGGCATATTGCAAGGCAGTGCCAGTATCTATATAGGCGAAGGGATGTGAACTGAGGTGAACCTATGGAAGTGAACGCACAGGGAGTAAAGAGAAGAAGGATAACAAGGAGATCACATAGATCAGAAACGGAGTCACCCAAAACATCTGAGACTTCGGAAACAGAATTGGAGGGAGAGGAGAGAAGATCCGCAGAGACACATGAGAACGGCAGAAGAGGAGGGAGGCGTACAGAGGAAGGAGGAAATCTGAGGGGCATATCAGCTGAGAGGCGACCGCACATTTGTGAGTTGCAGCGTCAGAGGAGAGCGGGGCCTATCATCAGCATAGGAGGAGTGCGATGCCTTATTGACACCGGGAGCTCGAACACCATCTTCTGCCGGGAGGCGCTGGAGAGAATGTGTGGAGGAGAAGAGACACCCCAGGTACAGGTATGTAGTTCTAGATTAATCACCCTGGGTGGTCCCTGTAGCGTAGAGGGGGAGGCAAAGATGGGGTTGAGTCACTGGTGAGTAAGGGGGACACGCTTGAACTGCTGTAATATACTCCTTTAGTGTGTTCAGTTCATCTCTTATATACATTCGATCAGCTAATCTCCTCAGTCAGCTGACATCGAAGTAACAGTTGACTCAGACCGTAACTTAGATATATAAGTTAAGTTACTGCGGGAAGAGACTTATAAAGAAATGTAATAATATAAAAAAAAGGTAGATAGAACAACTCGATTTGAACATCAAATCAACACTATTATATATAGTCACTTATGTATATACTTTTTTTTCCAGCAGATTAAAATAGGTTGTATTGTGATATAGAGGTATAAAGTACTTGAATACTCAATTAAACGGTTTCTGTTGTAGCACTATAACGAAAGCGAAATAATGAGGCTGTGCTCTGTCTAAACCTTGGAAGTAGACCGAACCTAACCTAAATCTGTTACCACTGATGTTGTGCTGTTACTATTTAATGATCATTACTGTTGATGAGGTAAAAACTTTAAATGAAATCAATTTCAAAGAAAAGAAATAATTAAAACAGGCCAATAAGCAATGTTTTCCTGTCCAGATGTTGTTACAAGGTGTGATAGTTCGCCATCGTTATGTATGCATTGGAAATTAAATTCTAAGGGATTACCGCGAAATAAATTCAACCTGGTCAGCCCATAATCCAGAATGTACAGTAGCAGATCAAGGTTGCTAAGGTGAGGCCTCTACTTACTCGGCGACAGCGTCTTCAATTTTCTCTCTTATCGACATATTATATTGAAGATTAATATGGACAATTTTAAAAATCCGATTAGGTTTCATTTTCTGCTTAAAATTTTATTACCACAAAAAGTATTGAATTATCCAGCAAATAATCGTCATAGATGGGTATTGAAGAAGGAAAAACTACATTACACTGACATTTTATTTTTTATATTTATAACTAACTTTTATCTAAAATTGAATAGCTGTCAAGCACTATATTTTCTTAAGAATTGTTTTCATGCTATCTGTTATCCATACCCCTTGCGAATTACTAAGAATTGTTGTTATGAAGTTATACAATTTTATCAGGAAATAAAATATGGAATTGGCTTATGGAGTGGAGAGACGCATTGCAACATTCCCACTTTCATGTTATCTAAGAGAGATACAGTCAGTATAAACAGCCCCATGAGTAGCATTTCACCAACAATAGTCTTCAGTCATTACGTCTTATCAAAACAAAGCCTTTATCTGCCGAGGGCAATTCACAACACAAATATTTGCCTACAATTAGCTTAAGATGGAACTGTCGTCATGAATATATTTTGCAACCTTTTCTGAATTATTGGCCTAAACGATGAGCTATAAGATTAGCCATAGTTGTTAAAAATAATATTTCGTCGGCTTGCTTTCAAAACCTATCACTGGGTGTGGCACATACCTAGGTGTTTTTTCCACAAGGTATATAAGTTAATCGAATAAAGCTCTCGAACAACACCTATGCTGGATTAATCTTGTATCCGAAACATCAAAAAAATCCTGCAGCGAGAGAGACAAAGAGTTGAACTACAATCCACTAGAGCGCAGCACCTCGAGCCTTACCGAAGCTATCATATTAATATATTAATTGTTATACATATTACTTTGCAATGTCGATAAAATAATAAATAAACGATGCCAAAATAAAGCATGAAACTACCTCAAGCAGATAAGATAAGACCGCTTCTCGATCACAGCCGTATGCACGAGGCCAATGAATTAGGGTCTTAAAAAACTCCTGACAGATCAGAGAAAATCACTGATCCACAGCCAGGGACAGTTTTGACATTTGAGACAGTTTCGGTTAATAACCGATTCTGATTTCTAAGTGATTGTTACTTTTTTTTCACCCTTGACATGATCTCTCTCCTCTACCCACCGGTCTTACATACCTCCTTCGCCTCTGCCGGAATAGTACCCGGCAGGACGAAGGCAAGGCACCTTTCAGGATGACTCTGGAGGCCTAGCTACCCTTCAGGTCTGCAATCCTCCCTCTTGTTTATCGGAATAGTACCCGGTAGAACGAGATTACCAACCTCCGAGATATAACGGGTGTTACCCGTTAGTATCATCCCATCTAGTCATCTTCCTTGTCAACTACCTTACCTTTATTAATTGAACACGCATTGTTGAGCCCTTCTGGACAAGCAGAATAATCAAGAAGATGGCACACCTCGACAATCCTTTATTAGTAGATTTCTAGATTCCTCTAAACACCCTTTAGCTGCCATTTTACCCCATTTTGATTTCTTTTGCCTCATTTATAGAGTAATCACTGATGAATTTGAAGGAAAATTAAAAAGTCTTATAAATTGCTTTGTAAGATTTGTTTTGGGGATTTTCAGATGCTGGATGTTATCTTTGGCATTGCTTTTGAATACACACTTTGAAGTACAGTAGCTTTATCTTTCTTTCCGCAATACTTCCTTAGTACTCTCCTGGTTCAATCCCTAAGAAATAATAAACCTTCCTATATCACTAAGTTATACCTTGAAAACTAGAACTATGTTCCTTGAATACTAGAGCCCAATCAATCAATATTTATTCTAACTT
Organism: Halyomorpha halys; assembly: GCF_000696795.3. Lineage (NCBI taxonomy): Eukaryota > Metazoa > Arthropoda > Insecta > Hemiptera > Pentatomidae > Halyomorpha > Halyomorpha halys. The sequence continues at coordinate 1,086,311 of NW_027104988.1, read as the reverse complement.
CTTTCTTTGACAGATCCTTTCTTATCCGTTCCTCCTCTTTTTACAATTCCTTACCGATCCCTTTCCGGAATGCATCTTCTTTAACTTCCTTCGATCTTCTGATGAAACGTAAAATATATGTTTACGAATCAGAACCACTTTATAAGCTTAAGATATATGCTAGATCATAAGTTAATCATCTATGTTCACGATTTCTGTTCCCTGATTAATGATATTTTTCGTTTCATTTCAAACCCCCTCTATGTGAAAATTTGGGCTTAAAATATTATTAGTACATACCAACTAGTCACGTGTTGAAATTTGCCACAACATTGAACAATACGCATTGAAAACTGAACTAAAAGTCACTGTGAGATAAACAGGCGTTTATATATGATGGTCCTAAAATTAGTCTAGCTCAATTTCTGATCGACATCTCGCCCGCAGTTCTAGAATCCTTCTTGATTTTTATCACGCGTTAATCTCGTATAGCTCAAATGTTTATTAAATTTTATAGATTCCATCTGACTCTGTCTTTCTTCACAAAACATATTTTTTGTCATCATATATTTCTCCTTGCCTCGCATAATTTAAAATAAGGGGTAAATTAAAATTTTCTTTTTATAAAGGTCTTTTCTTTTTCATTAGCTGGTGAGTTATGCCAGCGCTGTCAGCAAGGAATACTGAGTCTTATATTTATATACTGAGTCTTATGTTTCCTGTAGAGATATAAAACCCAATATTTCACTTACGCCGCTTGACCTAACTCTAATAATTTCTGTTGTCAATACCAAATATAACAGCAATATATGAAATAAAAATAATTATTAGATCCTACGTAAGATTGAAATATATCTTGGAAGTCTAATTCTAACTATAGAAATAAGTATTATTTATCTTAGATTATAAACAAATCTGATCATTAAGGTTTTAACATTGTTTCCTAAAATTAATTTTAAATAAAAAAAAATTAAAAATTTCAGTGACTATCTAAACTAGTGATGTGGTCATAGAAGAGGCATATATACACCACACATAATGCATAAGAAGAGAGAGAAATGTGTTTATTTTGATTGTGATATAATAAATATGCATTTATTACTACATTTCTGCTCTTGAATATACTAGATTAAAATATTTTCTTGAAGAGTTTTTTTTGTTATTTATAGTTTCTGTGCGAAACTAGACTTATATGATATCTCAAAGAACTAGTCATGCCTTTTTTTAAAAATTTAAATGAAGATATTTCGCAGTTTGTACTATTCAAATCAGTTACGGAAATGGATCATTTGCTATTACACAGGTGGATTTTTTATTTGCGGTTTCTGTTCGCCATCCATCATAACTATAATACTAATACTTTAACTATTGCAAACACTGAGTTTTGACAAGAGCTACTACGTCGAATACAGGAGGTAGCGCCAGTAAGGAACAAGCTAACAACGTCCGTTATATCCGACAGACATCCTTTATTGAACACTAAAATATTCAATTGATCTCACGACTCGATGAAACAATGTTATTAATTATTCACTGGGAATTCAGTAGATATATCTGAAGACCCTAGGAAGTGGAATCATGGAATAATTGAATTTAAAATGGCTTCATATTTTAACTCGCGCCTTCATTGTTAGTTGTGAATGGATAATCATCACTCTCTTCCTTTTGTATTTTTTAAAAATTTTAATTTTAAAAGAAAACACTTTCAAATCGCCACAGTAATAAGTTTTTCTTCGTTATTTTTTAAACTGACGAAGAGTTAAAAATAAAATAAATAAAGTACCTAATTAGTAATTAGAAACATTTGCCCATGTACCCCTCACAGCGCATGCCCATCAAAGTCTTTTCGAGTATAAATATATAGAACACCAAATGAGTCGGTATCATGAGATTAAAATACATGAAAACCCAGTTGTTAAATTTAAGCATGAGGGTGTTAATTTGGTCGCACAGTGGGTCAAATGTCTAACTTAACAACGAACCTATAGAGTACAGGAGGAAAAAAAAAAGTCAAATTTGGATTGAAGTATTAGATGAAATAAGCAAAAATGAGTAAACAGTTCAATAAAAACTTTCAAACTATTATACGTTCATAGTAAGTGTGAATTGGTTTATTCACCAACAATTCTGTCCAAATATAATTGCTTCCTACAAAGCATACTGATCGACTTTTGTTTAGACATAACACAAATATATTTTTATTTAATTTTTCTATACATTTTACCAACATTATTACAATGCAGTATTATTATCATCACTAAACAGGTAACCTTTAAATACCAAAGGTAGTAAAAGGTAAGACACAACACGAATTACTTTTTCTTTCTACACAGTAATGCACTACTAACTCACATTTTATCTCTGTTTTAGAGGGTTCGGAAAAAAAAAAAAAAAAAAAAAAATCATCACTATATTTCTTCTGTTATTATTCTAAATCGACTGCTTCATTCTCATCTATTCTATATTTCTTATTCTCTGTGATCCTTTACCAATCCCTAACGCATAACAAATTGTTACTTAGTTGATAAATAAATAAATAATGAGAGAAAATATGATAATTCAATTTTTTGTTTTTTTTTCTTTATGAATTCAAACAACCGAAGTTAATCTAACGGAACAAATTCCAATAACTTGCCTATATATTTATTAATAATTAAAAATTCTTATTTTATGGACCAACTCTGAATTTCGTCCAAATTGTTTTGACTGGGCGCAATCAGTCTGGTATGGCAAAACATAGATGTATATTTGTTATCAATTATTTAATTTAAATTGGGCCTCTTTTCGAAGCCACAAAGAATAATGATTTTTACTCAGTAAAATTTTATTTGAAGAGGGTTTGCTGTATCATGAATTATAATACAAAAATTAGAATGAAGACTAGAATAATACTTTTATTAATAACATCCTTTCGCTATTCCCGAACTTTTTTTTTTTTTTTTTGTTCCAGTCTTATTAGCAAAAAAGTATAGACTACAAGTAGAAAGAAGAAATATTTTATATAATTTATTCAAATTCGTGAGACTGGTATTTTTCTATTAAATAAATCAAATGGTATCCTTATTAAGTCTCAACATTATTTATTATATCAATTGTCAATTCATCAATTATTAAATTCATATTAAAATTAATTGTAAATAGTATTAAAATTTTTTCCATATTTTTCATAAATTTATTTTACTTAAAATCTCTGCATAATCTTTGTTCAAATCCCTTGTATCTGTTTTAAAATTCACTGTATAATTGATGTTCTCTGATATCTTAAATTGACTCAAATATTTTTCTTTTGAACATATTGTTTTCTTTATCTAAAATTATGGTGTTATCAAAATCAAAATTGTGTTGGTTTTTGCTGCATGCTGCTCTAGTGGTGTTTTATTGGGATCCTTTTCCTTATTTCTTGTTTCATTTCTGTGTTGATATATTCTATCCCCCAACTATTGCTTTGTTTCACCTATATAGATTGCTGGACAATTTAAACACGGAGTTTTATGTATCAATCCCGATTGGCTTTTTATTTTAATTTTGTCCTTCAAATTTCTATAATTCTTAATTTTATTGTTAGGTCTATAACAAAATGAATATTCATCAACATCATAATCTTTTAATGACCTCTGGATATCTTCTGATAAACCTTTTATGAAGTTGAATCCATTATTTCTCATTAATTGCTTGATTATTTGTTATTTTATTTTCCATCCTATCATTGGATTTTTTAAGATTTTTTATATCCCAAATTTTGTAAATTAATTTTTTGGGGGTAAAAATTTTGAAGAAATATTTTAAATATCATACTTTTTACTGTTTTCAGCCTACTTGCATCCGTTATTCTTATAGATTTGTTCACATGATTATTAATTACATTGAATTTCATATGAAATGGATGGCAGGAGTAGTACAATATCAAATTACTACTTGCTGCTATTTTTGGTCATTCTATTATTATAACCTTCCCTTGTCTCATTGTCAGCATATATAAAAATCTTAATTGTTACAAATGAATACATAATAAGCTGTTAAATGTTTAGATTGTCCTTGAGGATGGCTGAATTGGCCGAAACGTTGGACTATTGATATAATAAATAATGTTGAGACTTAATAAGGATACCATTTGATTTATTTAAGAAGAATTATATCTGAACTCCTTGTTTGTGATTTAAAAATGAACAACCCTAGCCATTTAATCATAGAGACGGAAGATACCCTATCAAGTGATCTGTTAACGGTTCTATATAGATAAGTTATTTCATAACAGCTCTTACAACAGTCCTTACGCGGGTCTCGGATCATTATCGATTTTGTATATTTTTTGCAGGAATACCAAGGCCTTTAATTTATTGATTGTCTTTCATTTAGTCATCAATATATTTAAGAGCAGACTCTGGTTTAAAGATTAATCCATGTGGATAATCTTTATCATTTTTATTGAGAGAGGTTAAGACAAAAAAGTTTTTTGAGGATCATTGTCTAGTAAATGGTATTAACTTTATACATTGTAGCAAGCTGTGTCATAAATCAGAACGAAAATCGAAAACTTGAACGCAAACCTACTTTTTCCGAACGAACTTCCAATCTTTCTATTTACCATTCAGTAACCAACTATTTTGTGCTGAATTAAATTGCCTTTCAATGTTACTATCGGCAATATTATAGCTAATTTGTAAAGACTTTTATTTGATAAAAATGTATAATTGTTATGTATAGTAATCACAGAATTAATCCTAATAAGTAATTCTTTTATATATATTTTCCTTTATATTTATTGAACATCAAATGAGGTTAAGAGAAATCAGTTTTATATCGCAACTTTGCGATTTTTTACGATTTTTATACAATGTTTGAATTAATTGTATGTGCAGACTACCTCAAAATGAAAAATCGTAGGAAACTGAAATTACTTCCTCAACTATGTAAGTAAACTTGCTTTTACTTTTTCGATAAAATTGACTGCCCGGAAGTACCACTTCAAAGAACCGATTTTTCAGATTTATTCCATTTTCTTCATGGAAAATGCCTCAAAATGGTTTTCAAGATTTTGATAAAACTTGGTATATTAATGCACAATTAAATTTTCTTTCAAATCTGCTAGCTTTTATCCTCTTTGAAATAGTTTTACAGGGCTTAAATGCCTGATTTTCAAAAATACTTCCTCTAATGTATCATTATTTTCATTTGTTTGAAATAATTAACCATCACACATTTGTACTAGTAGGGAAAAATTGATAAATGTAAACTCTGAAAGGATTTTATTATTATCTTTAGAAAATGAGAGGAAAAATATTTGTTTTTGTTCTGGTTTAAAACATATTTGCGGAAATAAAAGTAGTAATATAGACTTATTATATGCAGATTGAAAGCCAGAGATTTCAGAAAAGATTATGTGTAACAAATAGATTTATAGAATCCAGAAATGTACAAATAAAAGATCTGTTCTAACATAAGTTTGACTGTGCATGCGCATTGGGAATTTCTGTTTCACCAGTCCAATAAGTGATTTCGTCACAATAAATATTTATTTTTTGTATCTCACTTAACCCTACATATGAGTATTTCTGAATACTGGATAACTCCATAAAATCATTCTAAGTATTTTCAATATTGATGCTATAATTAGCTTTCAGTCAATAGCTAAGAGTAGAATACAAATTTTAGTAAACTGTAATATTGTTATATTTCTGTCATACTTCTAAAAACGAAATAATATAATTATATAAATATAAATATTTTTATATTTCTGTCATACTTTTACAAACGAAAAATGTTAAAATATTGCTAAGAAAAATAATATTAAAAGTACTTTTCTGAAAACTGATGAAATTCGAGTTATGCAAATTGTCAATTGAAAAGCTCATTTGTAAAAACAGTTTGGGAAAGTATTGCCTCATGGAATATCATAGAAATATTGTTTCTGAAACGATAGAGGATAAATTTCACCTCGAACTAAGTGAACGTGGTAAGTGAACGTTTTGGAATGTATGCACCGCACCAGATTTAATTTGACATATACATAACGTAATGAAGTGCAAATTTTACTTAAAACTTTAGTAATATTTTTCTTATATTCACGACAAAAAAAAAAACATTGTCGGAGTAGGTCCTCCATCAGCAACTTCCAAGCCAATTCAGTACAGCAACCAAACAGTTGCACACGCATAGGACCTTACGAGCGTCAGCTATAGCTTTTCTATCTATTTATTTCCCGTTCTTTCTTTTCTTCTCATTCCATAGAAAGTTTTTTCTAAAGCTACCGAAGAAACACTTCATGCATGCGTGCCACATAATTTAGCTATTATAGTTTTACTTAACCCAGTAAATATACACACACAATAGTGTTTTCTGTACATTTAAAAGAATTTGCAGACGTGCTAATGGTACTAAAAATGTTAGTTTTATTTCTATATTTGATCATACAACAATACTCCAATTCCTCCCGGTGCCAGATGCAGCAATAAAAGCGTAAGTATTGGTGTCGTTAATTGCCCTGCAAAGTAGGTCATGTCACCACATCATAAGATTATTCATCACTTACATATTTCGTTAAATTAATTTTATTGGTGTTTTTGTTATAAAACTTGTCATATTTGAAGTCATAACAACCGTAGAGAAGACATAAAAGACCTATGAATATTCCCCTGATACCCATGGAATTACTTCCAAGATACCAACATACACTCATGTGTGATCTCAATACAATATATGTTACAACTTATGAATAGACAGCTTAAAAATAACCTAAATGTTTGAAGAATATCGACTATGCAGCAAAAATTAAGCAAAAAAAAAGAAAATTCCAAGTAGTGTCTTGAATGCCTCAGTAAAAGACATGAGTAAGACACACCCAATGGTGCCCATTGTTGTCTAACTCTATATTTACGATAAGATTTAATAATACCATCCCAAAACTGTGACAAATTTAACCAAGATGTTAATTGATTGTATCTTTTTTTCACAAACATCGATTATATTTGCCTAGTATAGCATTGACGACCACTATTTTGTGGTATCAAATTACAATAATCTGTCAAAGAACATATCCGCAACTATATCATAACGTAGTATGCAAGAATAAAACTGGACGTAATGGAGGATTCATTATAGAATTATATCATTTTATAAACTAAAACATTTATGTTGAGGCAACAGAAAATACTTGTGAATTTCAAACTCCATCTCTTGTCAAAATCATGCATTATTTTAAACTCTGAATATTTCTCTTCTCGGTCAAAATAAGCATCTCCGATAGCGTGCAATCCAGAGGAGCCATATACAATTGGTGACTAGGAGTAGAAATTCATTAATGGTTTTTGTCATTGAGGCGAATTGCTACATCATCGAAGGGAGAGATCGCTCAAGGGTAATTATCCGAAGAAGGAACCCGCTGGCCGCGAGACTAGCCGATATTGCCCGAATTCGATCTCTCAACTTGGCCGAGTTGTGGGCCTGGCCTTCGGTAGGTGACGCAACGCTCTTTGTAATTCGGGTCGGCGGGAGATTGTGCCCCCACGGAGGACAAGACAAAGAGATACCCTTCAGCTTAGTCAATATCATCTTATCATTGGCATTGCTTTATCGTGACTAGATGTTAGAAATTTTTGTCAAAAAAAAAATAAAAACCTGTCAATATCTTGCACTTTGAGATTAGTGGACTACCGAGCAGAAGATCATAATCATAATCTATTGCAATTTCTAAATGGATCCTATTTCACAACAACCGAATGACCTATTACAAATAACACTATTATATGTGTAATAGGCCATTGATTGCACCAATTCTAGCATCTGGAAGGATTCATTAGAAATAAGCTTATTTTAAAACTTCTACCTTTAATTTGAAACATGAAATCTACGAATCTCAATTGTATAGTATTCTTTAACAACATAGCTTTTATTACCAAACAGATCCTCTAATTAGAACTTGGTGACTAACAGTAAACCCTCACCCAATACTCACCAAGAATTCAATCCTTGTTTCCTACATCAACACTTCCAAACCTCTAGACAAACGCTTACAAAACTTCTTTTTTATGACTATAATCACATTCCTGTAACTATAACATTGTCAAATATTTCTTAACTGACATCATCATATACAGAATTGATATTTGGACCCAACTAAACCATCTAAGTTCTTCCTTGTCCTATTCTAAATCCCTCCATAAAAACCTCAATATTTATTACTTCTGTACATCGGAGTTAAACAATACTACGTTCATTTTTCACAATTCAGTATTATTATCATTTTTATTTAAATATCTCTGTTATACTCCGAGGAAAAGGTGATTGGTGATCTTCTAGGATTGTAATGCAAGGGTTAAAACGCTTTTATAAAAACAAGAAGTACACTTTAAATAAGGAGGAAACCATCTTTTGAACCCACTTATCTGTAAAATGTGGCATAGTGTACCTTTATACCTTTGAGGCACAGACGTGACCAAGGGGTGATAAACCTCTCAATCGAAGCAAAAGTGGAGGTTTTAATTCAGGGGAGCTCAGGTTTAAATTCAGGTTAAAAGCAAAGCCGGCCATGTTTATCTAAACTGTAACAAAAGGCAGCCGGTGATTGGCTCCTACCCCTCTGCCACATATGTTTGTCATTATTGCAGCAATGAGTTGTACCCACCTGCATTGCCTAATAGGTATGGTAGGGTGATAAATAAATAAAAAATACCCCTCTGCCACGGCCCGCCTTTTTGGCTTCACTTTCCTTGGCAGCTTATCTCTCTCTATTATACCCCTTCCACTAACAATGTGATATTTAATATCATTCATAAGGATCATAATTGTCTAAATGTTCTGGATCTACTAAAAAAACTAGAACTTATTGTTGGGTTTAAATAATTTTCTGGTATTTTTTTTTTATATTATATAAAGTCTATGTCTAAGATATCATTTTCTGATGCCTCCTCTCGTCCGTACGCCGGAGGACCTTGACTTCGTGACTGCAATGCCGCCTTAAATTATCTTTCGTGGCATGTAAGCCAGGACCTGACTTACCTCTACCACCAGGGCTGATTCGGAGACTAGCTGGTCAGCTTTTCATTGAGAGAAACCTCTTTTTGGACACAAAGTGTAATCTACGGTCTTCTCCATTTCGCCTCCTTTGCCTACCGGGGCGAGCGGAACGTAGCCGCGGACGTCACAATGCAGATAAACCATCATAATATCTTAATATATGAGACCTCCCCCTAGAATTAAACATTATCATTTTACTAACATATTAACACAATTTGTCCCTACAGGGAATAGTAATTAATTGAAGAAAATTAGAACTATGCTAATCCGTGTTCATAATGTTTATAAATATTCAACCTCTAGTATTTTCACTCTAATTTGGTATGCCATTTCAGCATACAACCAGAGTGACTGCAGTAAACCACGAAGCAAGCTCTGATGTAAACACCTATCCTTCTATCAACCTCCATATTCACACTAATCCACAAGTTTTTCAAAACCTTGCATCCAAATCAGTATCAGATGGTTAATTAGAGATAACCAAACTAGCCTAACCTAAGTGGATGGGTCAAGTTTTGATTTCATGGGGCTGCCACGAAATAAAAATCAACTCCATTAGGCTGGATTCGAACCAGTGCCGCTGCAGTTACGAGACCACTAAGGTAGACGTCTTAACTCCGTCGGCCACAAACGCTCTTTTATGGAATCTGAAGTACAAATATATTTTATATCTTTATTGAAATTTACATCAAAAGTAATGATACATTCAGTAAATTTGAGAGAAGATTATAATGGAGTGATACAGGCATGTAGAGAAACTACCCTTCGAAACAATAAAACATAAAATATTTCAAACGGAAACTGCTCTACAAAACAATTTCCATCATATGGCTTTTTATAATTTTTCCCTAAGCCCTTTAATTAGTAACTTAGCATTTGGCATAACGACATATGCCAATTACTTATCAGACAAAATGTAGGCAGAATACATCAATGTCTTTGTATATATATTTTTTTTATAAAGTTATATGTAACTTATTTTGTTAATAATTTATATTTTGGCAGCTGTCTTATTCATATTATAATTTGGAATCAATTTAGAACTAATTTATCAATGGAATATCATGAAATCCTGTTAATTTGATCAACCCAGTTGTGAAGTGTGACCCTGTTCATGGAGTGTACGATTCAAGGGCGAAGCCTCGGACCACTTAATTCATAAGTGGATTGGAATCGAAGGAGAGATAATAGTTAGCAGATGAAATGTTCCATGCAAGCGGGTCACCCAACCTTCTTCGTATTGAATTTTTTGTAATTTCCTAAACGAAATCGAATTCAATTTTTTACCTTACCCACTTCGAAACGTCAGTAGGTCTGAATTATTACAATTATGTTCCCATAGAAATAGTATATATACATATTGTTCATTTTATATTCAGTATGTATTTGGCAGAATCCAGCTTAGTATTAAAATAATTCAGTCAGACTGACCTAGGAAGTGAAATAAAATATTTTTTTATGGAGAATTAAAGTTGATATTCGTTTTTTACCAATTTTATACGAAAGCGAAAAATACTTCCTGGGGTTGATGACCGGTAGGTTTTAGGCCTTAATGTCTGAATAAACAACAACAAAAATAGTCCTTTTACTGGTAAGTTTCGCCTTATAAGGACATTCTTGTAAGAATTCATACTGACTTACTATGAGAAATGGACTAGGTTCCCTTCGATTTTGTTGCGAAAATCACAAAAAAATACAATATTTTCAAAATGATGACACAAATCTGCAAGAAACATAGGACTGCTTTAGAGCCTTCTAAACTGTACACAATAGTTCAAACTGTTTCTTCGTTAACCAATTAGAACTGGAGATATAAAATCAAACGGCCGATAAATCTTTCTTGATTAGAGACCCTCTTATCTCCCATAAAATTCAGCTTTCGAACATTTTTAGTAAAATTGGATTTAGATAATATTGTGAGGAGTTATTAATTTAATTCGTAAACCGGACAAAGAAAAAAAATTAACAAAAATATTCTTCAAAAGTTATTTCCAATTTTTTTTTTTTAATTTTTGATTTGTATTTAAGGGTTTGAACAGACGAAATTGCCTTTATTTTTACTATATGATAAATACTTTATCATCATTGATTACATTTAGAAGTAAGTAAATGAATAATAAATAATCATAGATGGTGTGAGTAGTTCGAACTAAAATATTGTTTTTTTTTGTTTTTTTAAACACGATAGAAATTACATCATTTCTTACTAAAATTTTATTTTTTAAGATTTGATTTGAATCAATTATTTTATTTGTTATCGCAACAATGGTGAATGTTTGAGTAACTCACCCGCATTGAAGTATCAATGACTCCGAATGGAGGAAATATACTTACCATAGATGGTGAAACCTTTTGTGACCTCTGTTAAATTTAACTGAATCATACAGGGCCCACATACCTAACGGATTTCCGGTTGTTGGTTTTTTGTTAAAGAATCAAACGAATTAAATATTACTTTTACTAGCGTATATTTATTTCATAGTATTTCTTCAATTGCTTCAATTGTGTGCGAGTTACGCATTCTTCGTAATGGAATTATTAAATTGGAACTAGTTACTTATCTCTGAGAGTGATGGACCTTTAAGATAGGGAATATTGTTGAAACAGCTTAGAAAAACAAGCATTAGAAATAAATAATATTTATAATAATTTATTATTATACAAATGTCTTATATCTCATACTTACCTTCAATAATCTGTGCTCAATTTTATATAACTTCAGATTAAAAAACTTGAGTAATTGATGTAAAACTTTGAAATATGAATCTATATAAACAGGATTTTTAGTTTTTGAAGATGTAATAAACTGAAGATGCCTAAACAACATCCATTACGTAGCTGAGATTCGCCTGTAAGACACCCAGTGAATAAGTTGCAGTGAAAATGAATTTGAAGAGTGCAGGTCAACATCACAATAATTTTCTCAAGAAGAGTGATAAGTGCGTTTTTCTGCTGAAGGCAATATTTTTCTTAAGTCTTGTCGCCAAACATTCTGTGACAGATTTCAAATATATTTGTAAATCATTCCCAGTTTCTGTGTGGGACAAATTTAAGCTGTTCATTTTAGATGGACCACAAATTATTAATCTTATAAATGACGGTATTTTTACAAACAACACAATTCAAGATGAATTTAAATCATGGAAAACCTTTTTATTAGTCGTCAGATATTTTTTAGAGAGACAGGAAGCAGCTGAACCTGCCGAAATAGCAGCACATAAGCTTTTATATTTTGAAAACTGTACATTTTTGGCCAAGTCATCTGGACACATTTCTTGACATCTGAGGAGATTAAAGGAAAAGGCCAGGGAGAACGGCTCAGACCGATGGAACACCCTTACTGCTGCTTCTCTGGAATAGTGGATAGTGTATCTGATAAAAAATGTTTTTTATTTTCTTTTGTATTGGGAATATTCCATAGACTATACTGTAAACTGTAGTTAGTTTGTAACAACTCTAATAGCTTCATAATTGCAGAACAACTGCAATGTTGAAAATAACCGCTGTGTCTTTAGAATAGGTCCAATTCTAAATAAAATAAACAAAAAAAATTGTCAGATGTGCCATTATTCAAGAAAAGCAGCGATTTGATGATGGACTCTGGCTGTCCTTACTAAATCTATATATAAAACAAATTACTGATTCCATTAAACGATATTATATTCACAAAAACATATAAAAACATAGTGTGGCTTCAATAAGTCTCAATTTTTTTTTTTTTTTTTTGGTGGGGGTGGTAAACTAAATCATATTCGTTTTAGTCTCATTGGAAACTGTTCAAAATTCAAGAATGTCGTAAATTCAAAGAATTTAAAAATTAGAAATATTTTGACTTTACAGGTTTATTTGAAGGATTTTATGTTAAATATCGTTCCACTAACAATGGAATTTCCATTACTTATCACTATCCCCTTAATTATTATTATTATTATTATCAAGAAAAAAAAGTTTCAACAATTGTTGTTGTCAGCGAATATTAAAATAAATTGCAAAGATAATATTATTATCTTATCTGAAGCCCGAAGTGCCAATTTCCGTCATATTTCTATGTTGTAAATCGTTTGTATTGACTAATTTACTTAATCGAAGGGCTAGCGGTTTTAATAGTCAAAGATAAGGTGGCATATTTTATACACTATAACTTTAGCGTTCAAGATTAACATTTATCTACTAGAAAGTTTTAACACTGGTAAACGGGATATGCCTTTGATGGTCTGATTGTCTCGTGAAAGGAACTAAAGAGTACTAATTACTATGATGGTACCAATGTGTGTGATTGGTGTGTATCTGTATGTGAACAGCTTAGCTCAGAAACGAATAGTTTTTCGAAACAGAAATCGTGTATCTTCTTGGAATGTAAACGCTTTTTGATAAAATCGCTCGCCGAAAGATCCAGTTTATACCATAATTTAACACGGCCCTAGTGATTTTGATTCAACTCATCAAATCAATGTGCAATCAAGTACATCGAATAAGCGTTATCTCTTTTTTGAAATTGATAAACAGGGCATAAATGCCAAATATTTAAAAAGCCTTCCTCTGTGAAACAATCATTTGAGAAACACCTAATTTAAAAGTAATAACGATTATTAAGAGATTAAATTCTATATGAATATTACAATAATTTGTTCACTTAGTATGGTCATAAACCACTTTTTTCTCTACGTAGAAGTACTCTTTTTCTTTCTTTATAGTAAACTGGATTAGAACCATTTCCTTAATTAAATCTGAATTGCAATAGTTATCCTTTAAATTAAATGACAGTTATTGTAGGAGTACAGTAGGTATTTTATCTTCGTTAGAAAAGTAATGAAGCAACCGTTGGTTGTAATCATAGAATCATCAGTTACAGTAATTAATGTGTAATCGTAAAAAGGTCTAAGATCAATCACTAACGCTTTTTAACGGACTCTGTATTAGAGATGCATCTCCGTTCGATATCACTTTTTGATTTTAATTTCGTTTAGCTCTTTTTTGTTTTAACTATTTATATACTTGTTGCAATTCTTGAAAACTGACATTTGCTCAATATATTTACTAGCACCTGATCATATCCGCCCAGTCTATATTCAGTTAATCTCATCCCTTTTCTACTTTAAAATTCGTTAAGAAAGAAATCTTGTTTACATGGAGACAATTTATACCCAATGTAACAACTTGAGCAGCCATGGTAGCTGTCGTGACAGCATTTACTCTCATGAACGCACTGTCACAGTAGGTATGGTGGCTGATCGTCGTCAAAGACAATAAAACACTGTCCTCATAACTTGTGTATTGATTAATTTTGTAGTTGAAATTGATTCTATTTAAAGTAATGGTGATTGAGCAGTTACTGTAATGATCAGTTTTACAATTGAATGTCGTGAGATTTAGGTTAGTTTACTGTCACAGTGTAGACTTGATACTACCAAACTGCCCCACTATCTCATTTTCGTGACTGTTACCAAAAAAAAAAAAACTATTTATCTATTGATATATAATATGTCATATATATGTGAATAAATTATATATTAATGATAGATTAATTATCATCACATTAATTAATGAATAGTGAATTACAAATTATGAAACTTAAAAATTGTAAACAAATTAACATAAAAATTCATTTTTAGACTATACTTAAATTTTACCAATAAAGTAAAATTGTAAATTTTACCAGCAAATAAACTAAACATTATTTATTCCTGCCGTAGTTTCCACTTCTTCATCAGAGCTAAAAAAACAAAATAAGAATTAACTATTTTATCTTCAATTCATTGCTATGTATTTTTCCAAATCTGTTAGTTTATTATATCTTTTAATTTGTATGTTTCCCTGAATGATGGTTGTTACCTCTTTTTTGTTTTTTAGCCCCACGAAAAAATATTTTTTTTGGTTTATTTGCTGACCGCACTCCCCCCTCCCTCCAGATCATATTCTCCACTTATTATTATGAACTACAGTCATCTATCATCACCTCATTATAAATACTAATAATTAAAACTTATTTTATTTATGCCAACTTTTTATTTTTCAAATATTCATTATCTTTCCTCCCATTGTTTCATATATGACACGTTACTTTACACATTTCATTGTGTTAATTCAATTATTCATTAATCACTGTCTGATTATTAATTTAATTTATGATATCTTCATTCTTGTATAATTCTTAGCTCTACAATATTAATGTCTTGTTATACTTTTTCTTAGTTTATTTTTCTTCTATATATTAAGGTTATTATCTCATCTTTTAGTTTTCTACGCCTGAAATTCTGACTGAAACAAACATTGGTACAACTAAAATAGGTTTTGCTTGCTTGTGTTCTTGTGTTCATCATTACTGACCACAACCCGTCCATCGACAATAAACACCACATTACATATCTTAAACATGTTTGTATTAATACCAAGCATATGGCTTTTCCGAATTTTAATTAGAACTCGTTATGCCTATGTTAATATAAATAGACGTTTTTTGTAAATAATACTAGTAATTAATAATAGTAGTTACAGTGTTAATTACCTCGAGCAATAAAATATGTTATCGCATTCCAAAATATTAAGATCATCTATTTGCCTTATGATAAGGTGTACAATGAGATGTCCAATATTGTCTTGAAATATGATGAAACTTGACCTCGACATAATAAATCTCTAAGGGATAAAGTAAATACAATCGTTTCATACAAGATTCCTTACACTCGGTATATGCATTGGAATAGCATCATCATAGTACAAGAGCCCAAGAGGAGAAAAAGGACAGTTATTTTACCTTAATTTTTCATTACTTTAATGAAAACTATGTATAATTACTACTGAAAATTGATGAGTCTACCAAGTATAGGAAGGGGGAATAAAAAATGGCGGCTGTTACAAAGCAATAAAAAAAACGAATTTTTCATTCGGAGCTCTATATCTTAAAAAGTAGGAACAACACAAGAAAACCTAAGAGAACGTCATTAAAAGAAGAGTAAATTTGCTAAACTGTAAGCCCTAATAGAGTTATTTACGTTCAATAGTTCTCGTTCTAGTTCTTTTTAAAAAGCAATATTTCATAAAAATGTTGAATGGAACGTACTGAAAGATCAGTAGTTAGTGAATTTATTTTGAAAAATCTATATCTCAAAAACCAATTGATGTGCAGACATCTGTTAGCCCCAAATTAAAGCTAGTTTCATGGGCTTTGGGTTTATGACGTTTGTCGTCATTGGAGTAGTTGTTTTTACAATATTTGCTAAAATAAATTGATTTATTGTTGTTCGGACAAATCTTCATTAGCCAAATTTATATTCATATGCGATTATCATAAAAACTCTATGAAGATAAGTGTCATTACTTTATAGTAAGTTAAATTTCCTTTATTTTGAGTGTTGGCAGACATATGTGCGTCTTATGGATCTACAGATATATTTTTTCAAAAATCAAACGTTTTATATGAACAACTAGGAAATAACAGTTTGTGAATTTATTTTGTCAAATATCATAAAAACTGCTACTCCTACAAAGATAAACGTAATAAACCATTTTATAGTAAATTTAACTAGCTTTAATTTGAGTGCTGACAGACATCTGTGTGTCCTATGATTTCTGAAATAAAGTTTTTCAAAACTCAACCTTATTGTCCGAATAACTACAAATCAATTTATTTTAGGAAATATCATGAAAAATACTGTTCCTACGAAGGTAAAGATCATGAACTACTTTATAGTACGTTAAACTAGCTTTAATTTGAGTGCTAATAGACATCTATACGTCACATAGTTCCAGAGATATAGATTTTTCAAAATAAATTAACTTACTACTAATCTTTCAGTAGATTTTTAAGAAATGTTGCTTTTTAAAAACTATATCTCAATAAACCATTGAATATAAATAGCTCTATTAGGGCTAATTTTTTAGAAAATTTACTCTACTTTAAATGATGTTCTTCTAGATTTTCTATTGTTATAGGTAGTGACAATAGAGTTGATGGTTAAAGACATAGAGCTCCGAATGAAAAATTAATTATTTTTAACGTTTTGAAAAAGTCACCATTTTTTATTTCCACTGCGTATACTTGGCTATACGTATACTACTCATCAATTTTGACTGGTAATTATACATAGTTTTCATTAAAGTAATCAAAAATTGGGGTGAAATAACTGCCTTTTTTCCTTCCTGGCTCATGTACTATCAGTAATATCCACCTTTTTCAGAATATGTCATGCTTCTGTAAACGTTTACACATTATGAATGTATTGTGTATGGTAAGAATATGCAAATAATATTGTGTAGTTCATTATAAAACCAGTAAAGATTTTATTAATTCGTAAATTTAAATTAACATATTAAAAATGATCTAAAACAACATTGTTATCGGAATCATAGGTTGTTGTGGTAAAAAAATTTTTTAATTATTATTTTTATGTTAGTAGTTATAATATACCTATACGTTACTATATACCTGTTATATACATATAAATGAATAATTGACCGAGTAATTTCAAATTATGAACAAGACGGTTGCTGTCAAAAGAGTAACAAAAATAGTTAACAACTATTTATTTTCTGACGTTTCGCATTACTTTGTAGAGCTTCATCAGAGCTAAAAAGATACAAACAAAACTATCAACATTTTGGCATTTGACAAAAGATATAAAAACAACAAAGAACCTTTTGACATTGTAAGATAATAAGATACAAAACAAATAAATTAAGGTAGGGTTAAAATCATGTAAAAATGAGTGAAAAGAAAATTACACACAATATATACAAATAAAAGAAAAGAAGAAATAAAATAATATTATTATAAAATAAATAATGATAAGAATATAAAAAATTTCGTAAATTACAAGGTTAAAAATGTACAGGAGACGTAATAACACGCAATAAAAGAAAAGTAGATATGAGAAAACAAAAACAAAAAAGGCGAAAATAAAGAAGTACTTTTTATTATTATGTCAAAGAAACTGATCGCTTTGCTTTTCTGTTTGTTTTAGTTAGTGGAGTAAAAACTTTAATATTTAGGCATTGTTTACATTGAATCTAATTAGAGACGAAAATATCATTATTACAAGAAGCCTGGTCAGTTTTTTGTTTCATTAATAAGATCAGTCCACACATGCGAGACCAAGTTCGAGTTTCTTTTGGGGCAGTAGTGCTCCAGATGGATAGATGTCATAAGGACGGACACATAAGGCTTAAGAGAGTAATAGCATGTCTTAAAGCAACTATAAATAAATTATATTATTATTATTGTAGTTATACGAGATATCTCTTCATTTTACAAAATCGTGTTAATTTAAAAAAAAAGATCAGTAGAAAAAACTAAGTTCTTTCAATTTAAGTTTTGAAGTATAGAGAAATTATACTGGGTTATCCGCATACTCTTCTCTCCTTCTGGAGATTGGAGGAAGAAACTTAAAAGAATTGAATTACTTCTTCATTGTACCCAACACACCAACACTAAAAAAAACAAAAACAAAATACAAATATAGACAGGAAGGATAAAATGCTTCAAAGTTCTTTAATATTTTTTTAGAAACTTTATATACACACGCTATAAGAAACCAAACAATTTTTAGGAAAGTGCAACATTAATCAAAAAAGAATCATAATTTTGATTTGGACATCATATTGATTCTACAACAGAAAAGAATACTTGCAAAATAAAAATGTTTGAAACTGTTTATATATTATGAAATATTAATTGACGGTAAATATAAAATCAGACACTTGAAATTTAAACCAGCATAATGCAGATATTTCGAGTAAGTTAATTTGTGATTATTGTTGAATTTTAGTTAATTGTTTACCATTAAGATTAATATGATTTTGAACAATACAAAGAAAAAACGTTGATAAAAATAGTGTCTGAAATATAATGATTATATAAATTAACTGCTGTGAGGTAGGTTAGGTAGTATTGTGTTGATAAGACGGTCTGACAGTAATTAACCAAACTTTCAGCTAAAAGTATTAATATTTAAGCTTATAGATGACAAAAATGGGTAATTAAACATGAGATGTTTAAGTTAATTTATAATAAATATTTTCCTTATTCATGCTTTGTTTTATAACTCAATCAAACACATTATGTTAGATTTAGTCATAAGAGCCTGCAACTATTTTCGAAAATATTATGAAACTGTAAGATTGAAAATTAATGTATATTGATTAATAATTCCGTTATGGTTGTTGATATAAATATTGTAAATGAACTTGTAAATTAATAGATTATATATTATAGTGGCCAGGTTGGCCGAAAAGTTGGAGAGATGTAATAAAATAAATGAATACAGTGTTGGGGCTAAATAGATCTAATTTATTATAATTCATAAGTATAACCAGCCTCAAACAAGAAATCACTATATGTATTTAATAAATATTTTCCTTATTCATGCTTTGTTTTATAACTCAAACACATTTGTGTTCCTATATCTACTTTTCTGTTTTTTTTATATACGTCTCCTGTACTTTTTAACTGTATATTTTACGCAATTTTCATTCTAATCATTGTTTATTCAAGTTTACTTTATATTAATACTATTTTATGTCTGCCTTCCTTTTATTTATCTATTTATTTATAGCCCTGAAGGGGGGGCGAAACGTCGGACATTAAATAGTTAAAAACTATTTGTTCTTTTTTGACCGTAACCCCGACCATCTCCTTCTATTTAAAGTTATACGGTCAACTATATATAAATATAAGAACTATTTTTAGTTTAGAATACATTAAGTAAAAAATTAAAAGAAAATCTGATTTATTAAAATTGTATGTAATATGTATACATAACGATAATTATTTATTTGGCCGACAGCCGATTTGTTAGATCCTTCTATTCTGATATTTTATTTCTTTTGATTTCTTCTTAATATCACTTCTTTTCCAACGTTCATCGGTCTTCTGCACTTTTTTAGCGTTGGAAGATTGTATGGGTGGTTTTCAAAAAATGTGCACATATGGCAGAGAAAAAAATTTAATAGTAATATTTATTTTTAACAGCCAACAAATTAATTTAAACATAAAATTATGAGCATAATTTAGTGACGTTGGGATGTTCCAAGATTCAAAACATATGGACAAAGACACAACTCTATCCGCAGTCCCAGTCTTCAAAATCACCGTAATTTGTACTACCTCTACCCCTACGTCCACTTATATTGATATTCTTTTAGTTTAATACGTTTCTTTTTTACATATATAATATATTATACAAATTTTTATGTATATTCATTTTTTTTACGATGTTTCTATATCGTTTTCATTTAGCCCTGATAAAGCCTTGCAAAGCAGGTCGAAACGTTGATAACTAATAAATATTTTTCTCTACTAATTATGCACCTTCCTTTAGCGACACTCCGACCATCTTCCTACTTTCAACCATCTTACCTAAATAAGTAAGTGATTTCATCATTATGTTTTACTTTTTATCATTTTTTTGTTATTTCTCCTTGGGGATACAGATTTGAGAGGCATGGATTTCGTGGAGAGTTTTTATCCCCAGGATGAATATTAAACTTCAGTTGGTTTTTTTTTTTAATTTTGGACTTGAATAAATTTGGAATTAATATTTAGTTTAGCTGATGTAGTAAACAAATCTGGTGGTACGACTCTGATGATTCTTAGTTAAAAAAAAATTAATGTCGTGGAGAACGAAAAACAATTATTTTAATACTCAAAGGAACATTTTTTAATTCTCTAGTTAATTTTCAATCATTTAATCTTCATAACCATATTTTACAGTTTTTATTTTTAATTTTTTTTTTAAGTTGTCTAAATAGCACATTACAGATGAAATAAATAATCACTAATATCAGGTTTTTATATTGTCATTAATTTTGAAAACATTTTGTTATACTCTCGAATCGAAAAGGTGATTCGCCAACCACTATATAATCTCTTAAGGTGTAATAGTTTCGCACTTATTTTATGCAATGATGTTGAAATGTATCATCAATAGTGTTTATGTAAAGCCTACCGTAATATGTTACAGAGAACGCCAGCAAATACCATTGTGCCATTTTTTTCCGCACATCTGTACTAGTCAAGACTTGTTATTTTATAAGAATATTTAGCTATCTGTTAAAGTGGGTAAATAATATATTTTAGACATTGTTTAAAAATAAAATTAAAAAATTTTCTCAATAAAGAACTTAATTTTATTAATTTATAAATTTATATTTTATTAATTTTTGTATTCAAATGAGTTATACAAGGAATTATTTACTCACACGGAATTTCGTTGATCCATTTGTGTTAACTATACCCTTTCTAGTATGAATTTATTTTTTTAAATTATCTTAAAAAATGTTTTAGTATAAAAAAAGTAATTAATGTCAAATTTAATGTTCCACAATGGTTTCATTGCAAAAAGTGGTTGACATTAATGACCTTTGAGTCGTGTTTTCCGGCTTCGCACTTAATGTGTCTCGCATAGATAACTACTTTCTAGAGAGTTCTGGAATTTCTAGAGCATAAATGCAACCGTTCATCACTTTGGCACTTTCTATAGTTTCTAGCCTACATACCTCTTTCTATTTTCTCGTAACTTTGTCCAGAAGAAGCACAGGAAAACTATAAGGATTAATTAATATCTAGTGAATTCTTATGGATAAATTTTCTAAAGGCTCATAAACTCGTTCATTTTTCAAATATTATTTCGTTTAGCTGCTATCTTAACCAATATAATAGCAAAAGTGAAATATATGCATATATAATTGACCGTAAAAAAATAAATATAAGAAGATGCTCAGGGTTGCGGTCAAAATTAGTTATAATCTAAAAATATTAGTTATTAAAACAAATAGTTATAAACTATTTGTTCTTTTTTTGACCGCAACCCTGACCATCTTCTTATATTCAAAAGTGAAATAGTTACATTTCTACATTATCTTCACATTCCGTTCATAATTTGGCATGTTCAGTCTAACGATACATTATATACTGACTTTATTCTTCTCTGTTATTAAAAATTTACCAAAAATAATTCATATCACAAAATTTACAGTTTTAAGATCATTTCGAATTCATGTTTCAAAAAGGTTATCGACTTCTTTGCCATGTGGAGTAGGTACGTATTATAAATTTATAAATGGGACAGTTGTTCACCTGTTTGACCCGTGGAAGGATGTGATGAGTCAAGTATTGTTTTCTGTATTCAATTCAGCCATTGTTTATTCGAGTAGGTAACTAAGAATTATGAACAGTAGAAAGATTAAATAATATTATCGTTCTATTTATATTTTTCACACATTTCAGAAATCAAGCCTAAAGTTTTCATACTTCGGTTGCAAACGGTTGTTTTCAATATTCAATACTTGAATTATTTTGGTGCAATAGATTCTCGTTTATACCGAACAATAGGACTAGAGCTATTCCGGATAAGAGAGATGGTATGATCAGTAAATGAAAATTTATTCATATTAATGACTTTTATTTAAGCGATGTGCATAAAAACGTCCAATGGAATGAAATGTCACTTTCTTGTTCCAGAAATATTGTTAATCGGTTTTCCTAAACTCACATCAATTATTTGTATATATTGGTAAAATCTTAAAATCAAAATCAAAATATAAATATGAAGAGAAGATA
>NW_027104988.1:1061387-1062185 GCF_000696795.3 Halyomorpha halys | reverse complement strand
TAAAATTTTTGTTTCTGGAAGAACTAAGTATATTAAGAGACAAATAAATAATATCTGCACTTGATGAAAAGTCGTAAGGAGGTATTTAATAAAAACTTTTTCTCGTCTGTTGGGAATAATAGTGACAAAGCAAGAGAATACCAATTTTCATAAGACACACACAATGCCATAACGACTCCTTTTTTTATGTCTGGAGATAAATTTAGCCCAAACAAAATACAAAATGCAAAACCTTTATATATTCAAATGACTTTTGTTAGTACCTAATTTTTTTTTTTTTATGAAGAATTGCCCTTTTTATTACTTCATCACTTAACCTATCATTCGCCCACTATCCAGTTCTATTTTCATTTTAAATTACATAAACTTGACTAAGATAGACATAGAAAATAAGTGTTTATTTTGAAACTGTAAGGAATACTTGTTTCACAGGAAAATGTGTGGACTTATATTGAAAAATAAGAATATGAAAGTTTATTTTACTATAAATTGGCTCATGTCCATCAAATGGTTTAAGAAAGAAAGAACAAAGAACTGAATAATGTCAAAAAAGCCCGAAACGTTGTTCGACTGCTAAAGTAAGATAAAAAAATAATAAACGGGGCAATACTTCATGAAGAAAAAATAATGAGGTACTAAGGAAACCCCTTTTTGAACTATAAAGGGAAAACATATAATTAACGGGTGTTTAATGTCAATTTTGGTAAAAAATCTAATAAGGTCTAATAAAACGGCTAATAATTTAAAAAAATACCAGGAAAATAGTTTTAATCCTTTTTAGTTCATTGTTTTGTTAGA
>NW_027104988.1:1057441-1061141 GCF_000696795.3 Halyomorpha halys | reverse complement strand
CGGACAAAACTAATAAATCTAAATTAATGGTAAACATAAACACAGTCTGCTGAGAATAAAATGTGTGCGCGTGTATAAGATTAATTTAAATTAATAAATTTAAATAAATGTTATTTCAAATTAATGGAAATTTATATTTAAATATCATAAGTAAGTTCGCTAATACTTTAATTATTTGGTCTCTTGAGTATTTCAAATGGAGCTTCTGTTGTATTATATTTTCTTACTGGATTTCTTATTCTCTCTAAACTCTCCTTGAATGTTTTTAAGACAGAAGGACGGAAATGTGAGGCAACGTTGGTTAGTCATCTAAACACTGGACCCGAAAATAGATTCCATTGTCGATATTATAGCGGGACAGAGAGCCTTCCTAAACAGGAATGGGGCCCGTTTAGCCAGGAGATAAAAGAAGAATGACTTGTGGCGATAGTTGGCAGCCGGCTCCGCTACAGTGCCAACTGGCAAGCTGCTCCTCGTCGCGCGGCTAGCGCCATAAGGTACGCGACAGCCGGGTCGAAACCTTTTCTTCTGTCCCACAACTGAACAGCTGTACTAGGAGTCTTCAACTAGCTGTTTTATAGAGACCAATTTTACTAGCATCCGTTTGGGCGCTTGTTTGGAATCGAACACGGTCTCTATATGTAGCGGGTTCGAATACTTTTCTTTAAAAGTGAACCGACATTTTGTCATTTTAAATGAATTGGCAATCTCTTGTTATACAGTCGAAACAGAATGAATTTGGCTCGCTTTCAAGGAGTTTAATGGGTCAGGATTCCACCTTCGAAAAGGATGTTATCTATAATAATACAATAAACTATAATTAATTTTTTTAGCAAGTTGTCATTTTCCAATACAGTATACATCACAATTCTGAAAAACTGTTTTGAAAAACAATTCTAAACAAACTAACTTCCCATACAACAAACTAAACTTTTGCCTATGCACCACTACCGTGCCCATGGAACCCAACAACAGTACCTTTTTCCCATATATATATATATAATTAATTAACAATTAATTAAAGTTGCATAGAGGACATTTCGGGGAATCTACGATGCCAATTCGATGGAGGTGTTTTTGGAGCAAATCATGTCCTGTTACTAGCCGAAAACGGGCCACTCTCTCAGCTCTGCTAAGATTGCCGGGAATTCGGTTATCCTTATGCAGCAGGCTTTCCCACTTCTTCCTTCCGCTTGAACTTTGTGTCTAGCACTTGTTCTGTCCTTACAATAAGAGCTTATAAGTGATTTCACTATTCTGTAGGAAAGTGGTAGAACAGGCTGGTTCTCTGCTCAACCAAGTTTAGCCAACTTGTCAGCTTGCTCATTACCATCTATAACAACATGGGCTGGTATCCACTGCAGAGCTATAGCCCTTCCTCTTTTCTTCATGATAGCAGCCATGTTTCTGCACTTTTCTTCCGTGGGTGACTCTGCGGCACCTGGTGTTGTTAATTTTTGTATTACAGCTTGGGAGTCGCTGAAGATTACCGTGTTGTCATTGCATTCAATAGTGGCTTCCATCGCAAAGCAGATAGCCTACATTTCTGCATCATAATTATCACATCCAGTTCCAACGGGAAATGACAATTGGAAGTTGATTGAGTATACACCTGCTCCAGCTCCCTTGTTAATACCGGACGCAGACCAATAAGAATTAACACTTTTTAATTTTGTAATATTTTTAAAATATATCTTATATGTAAAATCATCTGATATTATATAATTTTCATTTCATTTAATTATTAAACATTTTTAAAATTCACAGCCTGAAAGAAAGTCCTGTATACAGTTATTACTAAATCCCAGATATTTATTTAAATAATTAACAAATATTCGTATGTAAATAAATATTTAATAAATTGTTGTTTTGCATTTAAACTGAATACGATACAATATTGTTTAATTTTATTCATAATATTATATACAGATATACATGATACATTATGTAAAAAGTATTCATATACCGGAAATATCGGACAATAGTAACGATACCACATAATATAATCTCGTAATGTCCCTGGGCTGAGTTTCTCAATACGTTTCAGTGTGTTTAGACCCATAAAGCGATAAACTGCCGGAAGTTGAAAGTTATACTAAGATATATGAGATCCTTAAAAGAAGAAGAGGTAAGAAAAAAGTGAAATGATATGAAAATGAAAAACAGTTTATTATTCTGGGACTAGGTCCCTTTAGAACAATTACAAAAGCAATTTTAATTTTATAATAGCATTTATTGACCATAAAACACTCTGACCATACTTTAACCATACTATAACTTATATACAGATAGGAAAAAATATATTAATTAAAAAACTAACTAAGTAAAAAGAAAACGAAAAGTTAATTACAAAATATCTGTACGATTATAATAATGGGTCAGATTGGTGAAGCAAAAGGTAGTGAAATATAAGGGATTTAAACGAGGAAAGGGTTGGTACATGACGTATGTTAGAGGGAATGGAGTTCCAGAAATATGCAGCTGAAATGAAGATTTTTAATTATTAAACTCTTTGAAGATTAAATGTACATCCATTACTTGACGTATTGT
The DNA here is from genome assembly GCF_000696795.3 of Halyomorpha halys. NCBI lineage: Eukaryota > Metazoa > Arthropoda > Insecta > Hemiptera > Pentatomidae > Halyomorpha > Halyomorpha halys. The sequence goes on along the minus strand of NW_027104988.1, from coordinate 1,058,591 downwards.
AGAAAAAGGCTTCTCGCAATTTAATGCTTTGTTTTGAGTTATTAGAAAAAAATATATTTTTGATCATTAAATATAAACTTTTATAAAATATTGATTTTTATTTTCGTACTAAACGTGCTAGTAATCATAATTGAATATAATAAATAAATATTTGCTGTTTGTAATCCGGATCCTGCTCTTTTGATGAAATTGTTTGTGATTTAAGTTTATTAATCATATCTTTTTGTTTGTATGAAAAAAATATATAAAAGCTCAATTTATACGAAATAATTTTTTTCTTATTTTTTAAATGATTTGAACAATACTTAATTGTTATTGACCTCAGCTGAACTTCTTCAAGTCATTTTAAAGTCTACTTAAATCAATGGCATTTAAACACCACTATTTTTGGTTTACTGATATTTCGATCCATCCACAGGGAAGATTGGTGGTATTAAACGCGTTTACGATTTGAATTCAATTGAACAACTACTGTTATATATTGAACAGCAGGAAGTGACATCTCCTGCTGACATTCGGAGTTTTAGCTGAAAACCTGATATTGCGTCAAACAAGTAAGGAGGTGCTATAATATATTATTTTTTTTAATGTCAAGGATACATTAAAAACTTCCTTTACGTGTATTAGGTAACATGTAGTATAGCTCCATCGCTCTTTCAACTGAGAAGGCAGGTGCGTAATTAACTGTATTTTAGGTACCGTTTGAAGCCGAGATAGTTGAGGGGTAGGTCTTAATAACTTCGGAACTTCAGCGGCGCCTGTACGAATCCGAACTGGGGGGCTAACCGAACTAAGTCGACATCGTTGGACTCATCGCCGGGGCCGAATGGTGTGTTGGTCCGCACAATAAAATACTTCGAAGTAACACACATCATCAAGTATATTGCAGAGATCATGTTGAAGGTGGGATATGTGCCGGAGCCTCTACGCCAAGGGCGCACAATATTGGTCTACAAGGGTAAGGGAGACCCAAAAAGTATTTCCTCCTGGAGGCCAATAACGATATATTCGATTATGCACCGAATAATCGAAAAGGTTCTAGATATTGAACTGAGAAAACAGGTCACCTTTAGCAAAAGTCAAAGGGGCTTCATCAAGGGTCTGCCGGGAACTCATGTAAGCGCTAGAATCATCGACGCGATCTTAAAAG
>NW_027104988.1:1055490-1055876 GCF_000696795.3 Halyomorpha halys | reverse complement strand
TCGAACAGGAAGGTGGAGTGGAAAGGGAAAAAAAGAAAATATATGAAAAATGCGTCCCTTCCCTTCCGGAAGGAAAAATTCCGAGAGACGTTCGGAGTGAGGGTTCACCGTGAGAGACCTCTGGTTTGAATCTCGCGAAACAATCGTATAACAATATACGAAACAATAGAACAAGGAGCTTCTTAGAAGGCCTAGGTGTTACCATTGAAGATATTGTGATCTTGGCGGAAAATATTATTTTGGACTCCCTGGAGATCATACACTATCACCTGGATGGGAATTAGCTCGAAGATTATTCTTTGTTTTATTTATTTATTTTAATATGTTGACCTCTCTATTTGTGTGTTTTAACGTATTTATTCATTAAAGTATTTTATTTTATTAGT
>NW_027104988.1:1052677-1054955 GCF_000696795.3 Halyomorpha halys | reverse complement strand
TCTCTCTCTCTCCCACGGAATAAAAACTTGAACCCCTTCCACTATGGTGTGAATAGTGAATAGAAGATAGTTACTTATAGGTACTTGGGACGGTCCAGTATCACTTTTGAAATATTAGCTTATAATGGGAAGAGGAAACTTTAAGATCGTTAATACGAGCAATATTTAAAAAGCGCCTGAAATTGAAAAACGGCATGAAACCTTCCACTCTCGCCCTCCATGGTGACCTTACTTATCTCACTTTTTAAACAGACAATTATAGTGAGTAGGTTGGTCCATGTACGACATGTCACAATCTCACAAGAGGAGATCATAATACACAAAAAAAAAAGGCAATCCCTCCCCGACGGTCCTATATCACTTTTGAAATATTTGCTTAAAACGGAAAGAGGAAAATTTAAGATAGTTATATCGAACAATATTTAAAAAACGCCCGAAATCGAAAAAACAGCATGGACTTGGGTTGTCAAAAATTAACCACAGCCTACAATCAAAATTAATTAAATTTCAGTGCCACTATTTCATTCAAAGTCAGTATCACTATTTTAGGAAACTCTCTCAAACATTTTGTATAGAAATTCAAGATGCTGCTATCTATTGATAAACCCAAGAGACAGTAGAGGTACTAAAACCCAAGTGAGTCCGTACAAGTTATAACAGTGAACAGGCCACATTATTGAGCAACATCACTTTTGCAATTCACAATCACACATTCAACAATTTATCATGAGTAGTTTCACACATCACCCAGGTAGAGGGACGGATGCGGAATGAGGGGGAGGAGAGAGTATAATAGAAGAATTAGTCTTCACGTTTCATTAAAACATTAAGCTATCATCACGAATCAACCCCCAAGAATACAACAATTTCCGCTATTGTTCCATGTAAACCCATTTCAATCAATAGTAAAAATCAATTTAAATACTAACCTAACTAATCCATATTCTAAACCATTTTGGTTTAATCACATGAAATCCATAGTGTTATAAATCTTTCAAGAATAGAGGTTTTGTTTTCACTTAATTTATTTCAAATACAGTCCACTCCATTCGTAACAGCTTACCAGAAAATAATAATTAATTCAGGTAATATCCCCAACACCGGACACCGGGAAATACTTGGATTGAACAATAACTTCTCGAATAGCTAGTTATAATATAACCTGTTTAACTTTTAAATACAATAACATACATTATAATAATCTATACTCTGAAGTTTAAGAATAAATTTGTATGCATGCAGTAAATAAAAAAAAAAAATTATATCTTCTTAATCGAAGATTTTCACTCTCATTCATGAAGGAGCAAATTTGGTTCTGCGTCTAACTTTCAGACAGTTGGTGGTGAAATTGGATGTAGTTTATGATCGATCTAATCATTAATCTGATTTTCATGATTTTTTAAAGGATTCTGGGGAATGCAGGATAATTATTAGTTAGTCCCATATCAAATTTATCAAAATCCGTCCGCTATTTTCGCTTATGCATGTGTTAATTCCTCGAAACACCTATATTTCGAAAAGGATTGAGTGTAAAATTAATATTTTGATAAAGATAAATACGAAGTATTTAGCTTAGACGTTAAGTCCCTTTTTACAAGCATCCCAATTGAAGAATGTATTAAGTTAGTTGAAGAAAATTGGGAAAACCGTTGTTAAGAATACCAACATAAAAGATAAAAAGTTGTGAATTGAGGGTTTGCAATTATGTATTAAATATAATTTTTTTAAATATGAAGGTCAGTATTTTAAACAAATACAAGGATTACCGATGGGGGGAGGACATTTTCGGTTTTTTTTTCCGATCCCTCTAAAACAGAAATCAAAAGTGAATTAATAAGTGCATTACTGTGAAAAGAAAAAGTAATTCGTGTTGGATCTTACCTTTTACTACCTTTGGTATTTTAAGGTTACCTGTTATGTTTATTTGTATACATGAGATATCCATTCTGAAAAGATGCTATTTTAAATCCGGAGGTGAGGGGCCTCCTATGAAACTTTCGGTTAATCTGAATGGAATATATATGAATAACTTGCTTGATAAAAACATAATAAAATTAGATAATAAACCTTTATTGCTAAGAAAATATATAGATGATTTAATAATTACTACAAAGATATAATAAATATAATAAATGATAATATTGGAACAATATATGACCAATTTAATAAATATAATAGTAGAATTACATTCACAATAGATAGACCTATTAATAACATAATAAGGTTTCTAGATATTCGCATAATCAAGGACAATAGTGGTAGATTAAAAACTAAATGG
>NW_027104988.1:1049237-1052182 GCF_000696795.3 Halyomorpha halys | reverse complement strand
TTAATTGTAAAAAAAAACATCAATATTACTGCACTGGCACAACATAGTATTAAATATAAACATCAATTTGATTTCAATAATCCAGAAATATTAGATATAGTTAAGCATAGTAAGAATAGAAAAATAATAGAATCAGTACATATTACTAAAAACATTGACAAAGCAATTAATTATAAAACAGATACAAAAAACTTTAGGCACACATTATATAGACATTATGAATTAATTAACATTTTAGTTTTGTATATTTTTATAGAATTTAGACTTATTTTAATCTTTGTTGTTTTTTATTGTGTAAAAATTGTTTTTAATTTTAGTAAGATTGTTCATCTTTGTGATAATAGAGGTAGGGGGTTATTGTTATAGTCTATTTGGTTGTTATCATAATGAAGGATAACCTTCAGGAAGGTAATTATTCTCCTTGAAAAATATATAATAGTTGATAATATAAAAGTTTTTTATTTAATAATTGACAATAATATGTTTCAATATTAGCATGTAATGACAAATTAGGAATTAATTATACATTATATATGAAATAGTTAATCAGGTAAATAGATTATGAATAGTTTAATGAATAATGTGAGATAGTAGTAATATTATAAACATATGTTTAAATTTTGTTGAATTTGTTTTTCTAGCAACCTGAAGATGGGGTATAATCCCGAAACGTCGTTGTATCTGAAATAAATTGTTATATTTAAACAAAGAAGACTGTGTCATTCACCAATTTCATATTAATATTTTATTAATTCCATTCATATTCCATCGACTATCTTGTGCATGTGAAAAACTCTTTTCTGGATGCAGCTATTTTTCAACGATGATTCGTTGCGTAGATTTTTTCCTCGAATGAAAAATCATTCATCTTGGAATATAGGTAATAACGAATGCAATAAAAATATTATGATTAATGAAAATTTCAAAAAATAAGATGGGACGAAAAAAAAAAACGAAAAGTAGAAGAAAAAGTTATTTAAGGTACACATGGTGAACCAAGAGTAGTGTGAATAGAAATTCGTAAAATGTATACTAAATAATGACAAAACTTCGACAGTGGGAAAAAAATAAAACAAATTCTATCAGAAATTCTGTTTAATGTATGCATCAAATTTAAAATGTAAAATAACTAATTTAAAATAACAACTATTAAGGGAAATCTAAAATTTGTTTTTATCACTTACTTACTATACTTATACATAGATCTCACAGATAAAACAAAAACTACCTGTTGACCATTTCTAGCCCTACCTAGCACAATCTCACCTCGTTTTATGCTAATCTATTAGTAGATTGATTAAAATAAACAAAGCAATACAAAATAAGCATTAAATTCAAATTATAGAAATACTTTATATATTTACAGGCTCATTTTGTTCAGACTCAGCAAGCTTTATATTTAATACCAATGAATTCCTTAATCTAAACTTCTTGGCTTTCTAAATATTGATATAGATATAGAGCGATTTGGAGTTAATAAAATTTATAAGTGTGGCAATAAAATCAGCTATCCAAAAATTGATGATAATTTTTAATAAAGATCTCTGATTCTTATCTGTAATCTAACAGAATGATGAAGTTTTTTTTTATATCAGAGTTTAGTTGTTAATTACATAATGTTAATTGTATCTTTATTTTAGAAGTAAAGGCAATTTTAAGGAAAGCTTTCAATGCAAAAAATAAACTAAAGAGTTCCACGCTAAAGAGTTCTTTACTTGCATCAGATTTCGTAGTTTGAAATTTTCCACACTCAATTACGGGAACTTCCAGAGATGAGAGTAGACTTGAGGTTGCGACATATGGGGCAACATTTCAATGCGATGTGAATTAATACAGCATTAATATAGTTCCATTGAAAATGTAATTGATCACTCGTGACGTATCTCAATGGGTGGTATTTTCCAGGTATATATCTCTGATTAAATGAATTGTTGATAACAGCAATAAGGAGAAAAGTCAATAGTAGGTTATTGTTCTTCAACGACGACAATAAGTAACCGATTATAGTCTGTAGTTTCTTGTAATTTACATGTGATTAAAATGAAATTTAACTCTGTAGTAAAGGAAGCAATGATTGCTATAAGGTGATAATAATGTTCATCAGGAAAAATTGCGTGTGGTTGCTCAACTATGATAAGTTGCAAATTTATACAGCATACTGATCAGTTCTACGGAAAATATTTGAAAAAACACTAACTAAACAGACAGTTTGGAGGGACGGGAAGAATGGACATAAAACAATGGTAATTTTAAGTAAATTATAATACTAATTATGTGAAGAGAAGATGGTGCCAAATGCGGTCAGAAAATAACACAAATAAGTTGGGAAAGCTTATTTAATAGGGCCAACGATTCCGCCAAAATTTCAAGCCTTCATCAGGGCTAAGAACTAAGAATAAGATGATTAAAAAAAATAAAATAAATTGACTATTAACTAATAAATTACTAAATATATCAAATTATTTTATAAATAAATAAAATATATTAATTAATTTTTAAAATAAATAATTCAAATTCTATTCATTATAGTCTCAAAACCTTGTATTTCTCTTATAAGTCCGACGTTTCGGCCAATCCGGCCATCTTCAGGGACAATCTACTACAAAACAGCTTTTATTACATGTATGATCCTACAAACATTTCAAAATACTTAACATTATTACTTATAATTTACCTTACCTTAATAAAACTTTGAAATTATATAATTTAAAAAACTCTAACTCCATGCGGTCTATTCTGCCCAGATCAAAAACATCAATTTCTATGAAACATTAAAAACATTAGGTAAAGATATTTTTTTATTGTTAATAAGTATATCCCACATATGTTTAATTACCTAATTAATCAAATATTCACCTTAAACAAACTCAAAATCATTTATTATCAGACATTATTCTTTAGATACTTTTTACCTAATGGAGTTTTTTAAATTATATAATTTCAAA
>NW_027104988.1:1041072-1048897 GCF_000696795.3 Halyomorpha halys | reverse complement strand
ATCTAGGTAATTATTTTTATTTTTTTTATTCATTGGTTGTTATATTGTTCTTTGTTCTTAGCCCCGATGAAGGCTAGAAATTATGGCCGAAGCGTTGGCACTAATAAATAAGGTTTTTCAACTAATTTGTGTTATTTTCTGACCGCATTCCCAACCATCTCTTCATATGTATTGTCCACGGTCAACTATCCTTTCTTCATTATAATATCAATTATTTATTTTGCCAATTTATACTAATAATACTTATTCAATATTTGCAGCTTATTAAATCTAAACAAAATATAAGTAAATGTGATTTTGACATGACATACACTTCCTGGTAAAATTATAGGCCACCTTCATATTTCTGCTAAAAATGATTAAATGAATCTCTATAAATATAGTTTAGGTTAAATGATTTTGCAATGACAAACAAAAACCAGTAAATTTATGACACAAGTATATCTCTAATTGAAGAAAAAAAACAAAAACACATTCAATGGCCGGACAATGTCTACATACTTTTTCGCATTCAATCTAGCTGAACAAAATACTAATTCTGTTTTTCCATAGTATCCTATCCCATCCCAGACCGTAATACCTCCTCCTCCCATTTGACGCTTGCTTAAAAATACTTTTTCTTTTCGCAAATCATGAAAATAATATCTATATACATCAGGGCCATCCAGATTAAACCGCTTTTCATCACTTTCTTCGATCTCTTTCCCCATGTGATGTGTTCCAAAGCAAACTTCTTTCTGTTGGATTTGTGTGTTTTGACTTCAGTCTAAGGGGCTTTAGATGACGGGCCTAAACAATGTTCTTTGTAAAAGCCGTTGAACATTCCTGATGTTTGTTTGGTCCACAGCTTGTTCACAAATTTCTCACGACGTGGGTGAAGAGTTGGAAGCATGATGTAAAGTGGATTGCTGTCCCCTGCAGCGTTATAGCCAAGGTCCTACCAGTGCTTTTATTTTGGCGGTAATCATTACCCAGACTGCCTAAGGAAATTTCTTATGAGATGCCTACTTCAATTCAAAGTTCGAGCGATTTTCGATATTGTCCAATTATTATTGCGCAATGTTTGAATCACGTCCTTTCCAGACAACACTTTTCCTCTAAGCATTACTACTTAATCAAATTTAATTATATTCACTGATTGAATTAATAAATGTAATGTTCACTAATACTATTCCTACAGCAAGATTATCTAGATCTTGAGATCTGAAAGAACTGAGAAGCTGGCCTATACTTTTGTCGCATGTAAATATTTACATTTTAGCTAATCCTTAGACAAGAAGGATCAGGACTCATTACAGACATGCTCAAAAGACAGTGTGATTAGACCAGTATTTATTTGCTTTGGCTTAAGTATTACATCATATAATAACAAAAACTAAAATAATATAGGGTGGCCTATAATTTTGTCGGAGAGTATAAACTTGTGAAAAAACTATCCATTGGCAGCACTCCATTAATATTTCTATATTGTAAGATCCTAAGCTCTTCATATTTTTAGAAGACAAAGATGATTAACAAAATTAAAGAGGAAAAAAGGTTAGAAGGATATGGAGATCATAATGGAAAGACTGATACCCGGTTTTGGCCAGATCAACAGACAACATAGAGAACAGTAAGGTTATTACGGATGAGATAACCTTATAAAACCTATCGGATCCCAGACAGCTCTGGGACCACCTCTAACTGCATCCAACCGACCTCTAGCTGCATTCAACCAACTTGTAGCTGCAGTCAACCCCTCTCCGGTGAAGATGAAGCCACTGCTGGGAATCTCTTCAGCGGAATCTTCTGCCACGACACTACAATGGATCAAAACCACACGGCAACCACCAAGGACTTACTAAAGATAAACTCAGCAAGATGATGAGACAAGGTCGAATGCAATTCCTATCCAATGTACTAAAGATTCAATTGACAAAAGGGCTAGGGAAGAAGGAGGAAATGACAAAAGAACGCACCTTCATTGAACTAAAAAGACCCAAGCGGGAACAAGAGGCCCGAATAGAAGTGGACGGCCTAGGACTACTCCGCAGCCCTGGAGAAGAAGAGAGCACAAGGAGAGCGGTAGGGAGAAAACATTGAACAGAAGATCAGGGCAAGCAAAACCCAGAACCAGCAGCCGGCGAGAGGACCGCAAATGTCACGGATGCGGCAAAAGTGGGCACCTGGTGGCCCAGTGTCCCCGAACTCAGTGTTTGGACTAGCTCAAAAGTTTAAAACATCAGGAAGAATTATTGATAGTGCATCCCCGTACAATAGTCCATTGTAAGCGGTAGAAAAGAAGAGCGCGCTTTGTGAAGTTACGAAAATTACAGGGAGGTCAAGCTCAACGAGAATACTATAGTCAAGAAGTACCCGAAAACCAGATTTGAAGGCATTTTAGACAGGCTGAGCGGGGCAATGGTATTCAACACATTGGACTTGAGGCCGGATATCATCAAATTAAAATACGTCCTAAGAATCAACATAATACGGCATTTACATTCAAGAGTGGCCACTAAGAATTAACAATGATAGCAGATTACAAGTTTGGACTCAAAAATGCTCTCATAACCTTCCAGAGCCTAATGGACGAATTTTTAAGGGAAATTGACGAATCTGTATGTCAGATTTATATGGATGATCTACTAAGAAGGAGGATGAACGTGTTCAACATTTACACAGCGTTTTCCATAGAATCAGACGATTTGTTCTTAAACTATCGGGAGAGAGATCATCGTTGAGCCAGGAACAAATTAGTTTTTTTGGGCCACACGATTTCCAGGGACGGAGTGAAATCCAATGCTGATAAAGTCGTGGCTACATGGAAGATGGCCTTGTCTAGAGATGTGATGAGAGTTAGGAGGTTGTTGGGGAACTTTGAACTATTACAGAAGATTTGTGCCAGAAATGGTGGAGTACCTCACCCCACTCAACAACCTTCTGAAGAAAGGCCGAAAAGTGATGATCACTCCAATGATGGTCTTTGGACATCACGGACACGGGCGGGACTATAAGGGCACGACAGCTGACGGAGAGGAAATCCTCAACAACCACATTGCTTGAAAAAAGTTATGGGAGGAGGCACGGGAAGAATCGAAAAGGAAAAAACCAGGAGGGTGGCGTAGTAGAATTTAAAGGTCATAGGAGCGATAAAAATCAGGACGATCGTATGTAGAAAGTTGGGTTTCAATTTGGGTAAGGAGATAATGCGATACGAGGAACTATTCAGGGTAATAATCATCAGGGAAAATAATATTGCCACAATATATCAAGGAACCTAAAAAGAGGAGATCTGTCTATATTAAACAATTAAAACTTCCGGCAATGACAAGAGACTGCAGTGTTCTCATATCGCCTCCACTAGAAATGTAGTTATTTATTCAATTTTTTAATGTTTTATTTTAGTTTATTTGTGACTTTTGTAATTTTTTTATTTTATATTGAACATTTTATTGTACCAGGAGTCAGGTCCTTTTCTTTTATTTCCAAGTGTAATTTATGTATATAGCGTTTACTTTTGGTGAACTTGTGAGTTTTTTGTGCTGTGGTATTGGTATAGGAATTTTTTTTTCATTTAAGTAGTATTTCATATTTGTTTTATATGTTATTAAATTGTTCAGTGTAAGTTTACGAGGATTGGAAACTGGCGGGGGGGGGGGAGGAGTTTTAGGCAGCTGTTACTCCGATATCAGCTGACTGATTAGATCAGCTGATCGAATGTATATAGATGCACCGAACCCAATAAAGGGCAGTCAGTTACAGAAGTTCAAGCGTGTCATATCTTATGCCTTTTTCTCTTTTTTTTAACATTTTTCTCTCGCCGATACTTAAATTACATAAATATGTATGCACATACATGCTGGTAAAATCAACCTCAACAAGTTCATTATGAATGCTTTTGTTTGTGACATAATTTGACTGGTGTCCAAGTTAATCGTTAGCCCTACCGAAGTTCTAAGTATTGGATCCGTTTAAGAGTAATAGTTGGGATATTATTATTTTATTTAAGGGCAAAATGTCAGATTATAAAAATTCATAATGAACCAATATTGATAATTTCACAATTTTTACAACTATTTACCAAAAAATTTTAACAATTAGGTCATAACTAATTTCTATTGAAATCGTCTCAATATACAAATACCTGAAAGGTTCTCACTGCACTACCGCTTCTTTGTGTTTATCCTTTTTTTGTTCTACTAATACATCAAGTCAGTTGCTTTCCAAAATGGAACAGAACAATATCAGTGTTTTTGACGAAACAAAATAAATAATAATGATAAAACCCTGACACATCTATATATTCGATAACTACAAAACCAACGATCTGCTTATTTCTTCTCCTCATAGAACTCCATAACAATCCGAAGAGATGGAATCCAGTACGATCCTCCTACCTACGTTGTGTTGATCGTTGGGACGTTTTCCCGGCTAATTAACCTATAAGTGATTCATTATTCACTATTGGAGGCACCATATAATTATCTTTATATCTTTATATTTATATTATATGTCGGTATTTATCCGGCTAAATCATTTTTCTTTGGTTCATTTATTTTAAGTAATACTTTATTTTGAAAACTCTAGTGAAGTTCTTACCTTCACAAGAGCTGTTACATTTCACATCCGAAACAACTGTAAAAAGTATAATAGTTGTGTAAATTCTTAATTGCAGGTTTCGAATTAGTAGACACCTATCGTGTAATTTTCCGACTATATTATATTTAAGAAAATGAAATACAATCTTTCTCAGACACAGTCCTAGAAACTAATTAGAAATTAACATTTTGTGAGTTTATTTTATCAAATATCATGAAAACTACTAATCTTTCAAAGATAAACGTTGCAAACTATTTGATAGTAAATTTAATTTGCTTTAATTTGAGTGCTAGGCCCGATGGTTCCTGAAATAATATTTTTCATAAATTAAACCTATTGTCCGAACTACTATCAATCTATTTATTTTAGCAAAGATCATGAAAACTACTACTCCTACGAAGGTAAAGGTCATAAACTACTTTATAGTACAATTATTTAGCTTTAATTTGAGTGCTAATAGGCATTTGTACATCGAATGGTTATTGAGATATAAATTTCTCAAAATAGATTCACTAACTACTGATATTTCAGTATATTTTTATGAAATGTTTCTTTTAAAAGGCTATATCTCGAGAACTATTGGACACAACTTAGGGCTAATATTTCAGAAAATTTACTCTCCTATGAATAGTGTTCTTTTATATTTTCTAGTGTTGTTGGTAGTTTTTAAGATATAGAGCTTCAAATGAAAAATTTTAAAAATACAATGTATGGTGTCCATTCAAATTTAATCCATGATATTCTAAAGGATTCACCTTACCCCTCAACAAATGTCAACAAGACAAAAGAGCTCCTTAAAAAAACCAAAATAAAGGACAAACAAAACGATTACTATTTAGAGCTACCTCAGCAACAGTACGCTGAAGATATTCATGAAGTAGCGTTGACGTATAATGCTTCGGTGACAGAGAAGCCTCTGTATATTGATCGCAAGGGTTTTGTTTGTCAAGTAGTCTTCACATTTCCATTTTAACGTATTCCAGGTGTGATATATTCCTCTCTTAGCTACCTGCCTTGTTTACTGCCGGATTTCCTGTGAACTATCGTTTCTGGTCAACTGTTTTACAAGTACTTGCTGCGGTCAAAGGTGACTGTGGAACATAGCTATATTATTCAACAGGAATTATATTCATTATGAATACAGTCTGTACAGAACTCACTCCTGTTCTCATATAATTCCGCTATCCATCACAGGCGATCCTTTCGAGAAAAAACTCGTTTTTTGCCTAGTAAGCAGTAAAACGCATTTCTCATAATGCTTCAGCTGCTATTGCTCATTAAGCGCCCATAAATCTACGTCTTTTACTTAGATTTAATAGTTAGTATCTTTCGAGAAACAGTCGATTCACTTATATTCAGTTGTGCTTTTTGGTAGTAAGTCATCCACAGTAAGTTCATCTTCATTAATTCCTCTGGGCTGTTTATCCAATTTTTTTTTTATTAAAGTGATTCTGTCGATATTGTCATCTACTCTTCCCATGCATCTACTTCTTTCCTGAACTAAAGCTAGTTTAGAACCGTAAAGAAAACGAACTGTTTCGAGGAAAAATCCGCCTATACTTTTCATTATGTATTCCCATATAAAATCAAAAAATCCTCCGTAAAGAACTGACTGTCAGTGTTATTTTCTTGTCAACGGAGTATTTTTTCAAAGGCTGGTATTTCGAAAACAGTGAGGATGTTAGATGAGGATACGAACAGTTTTCGCCTTAAAAATCAAGGGTCAATATCACGTCCAAAATCAATGTCTGAAATAATGCATTTAAGTAATTGAGAATGATGGCTTATATATAATATGAAAATTTTTTTTTTTAGTTTTTGTACCTGTCGATTTTAGTTTTAATTTATGTATTCCCCTAACTTATTTATTTATTAAATGATTTCTTTTAACTTATCTATTCATTTAACTAACTTTTTTCCTACATTTATGTATTTTTTTTTTAATTTATGTGTTTCTTTGTTTAAACTGATCTACTGCAATGACTATTATGTCTTTGGTTTGACTTTACATTGCTGTCTGATGACAAATTTGTATAAGGGATCGAACGTAGATAGTGGATCACTGGAAAGTGGAGTTCTGAGAGAGTGAGAAAGGGAGAATAAAATTGTCAAGTTAATTAAATAAAATTGTTAAATGTAATGAAATTGTTAAATTGATAAAGATAGAAAAAAATTAATGAAATATAATAAAATATTTGTATTCAGTATTGTACTTAGATTTGTAGACGAGTGTTGATTATGAAGGAAAAAGGAAAGTAAAAAAAATTATTGTCATATCATGTGAATGCTGTGTATTGTAGCAACCTAATGTACTTGGACAGCATGACTAAATAAAGCATTTCTCTCTAATAAAATAAAACTTATAATAAACTCAAAGATTTTTGCAACAAAAATTGTAACTAATTCATTTGCATTAATTCTTTTAATTTTTTTTTCCTCATCGTCATCCTTTATCTTATGATACTTTTAGAAGTTGACTCATCCCGAATCTTGTTACGAAATCTTTTGGATATAACCTTATTAAATTTATAAATTTACTGCTGTGATTAATGAATTTCAGTAATTCTCTGTAACATTGATTTCTGAGTATACCTTAGTGAAGTGTTTACCACTAACTACTGACAAATAAAAATTAGTTTTAGGTTATTATCAATTAGATTTGTAAATGATTAAAAATCTTTTATCCTTTATATTAAACATCAAATCCATTTTAAAGGTTTGAATAAGTACTTCAATAGTTGGCTAATGATTCTCATCACATCTTCGCACATTCACAGTTTCCTTATTGCAAATGTCTAATTATGGTTTCATATTATACTTCTATTTATATATCCAGCGTTTAGTATTATTTTTATAGTTAGCGATTGATATCGAAGAGGTTCAACTCTTAAATTGATGTTCCTATTCTTCGGTTATTAACCTCAAGAAGCAAGAAGACGCTGGCTTCCGCCCAGGGCTGCCGTAACGGCTTCTCATTCCACAATAGTGATTCGAAACCGGTCAAGTTGGATAACCGGGGAGTATATGAAACAAACTTGATGTAAGTGGCATGTGGCGTAGTTGACTTGCATAAGTGCACTTCCCGGATCAAAGACCTGCGCCGAACTGAGCGGCATTCCCAGAACTTTCTTCCACCCTACAGGTGTCTCAATTTCACCTCACTGACTCACTACTTCTAGTCAGAACAATCAATCAGTCTTTTGGTATGAGTAAGTTATACCTTTTAGAATTTCAATCATATATA
>NW_027104988.1:1026264-1040882 GCF_000696795.3 Halyomorpha halys | reverse complement strand
TATTGGTTTATTTATTTTTTTTTTCGTAATAAATAAAAATCAGTCCAAAGGGGAAGAAAGAAAATTGAATTTTAATTTTTGTAATATTAATTATATTTAGAAAGGTTATACCCAAAAATGTTCGGGTTCATATCCATCTTCTGGACAATTACTCAATTTTCTTAGCAGGTTTTCAAGACAGTTTTATCATTGACTGTGAATTGGATTCTACGCTCACTGGATAGATCTACTCTTTATTGGCCATAGCTGTAAAACATTAGAAGAATAAAAACTAAATCAAATATTAGGCCATTTAGGGACTTTATCTAATTTTTTTTTGTACATTCCTAAAGGCAATTTGATCCTGCAAAACGTCATTTTTTAAAATACAGTGTACCATACTGACACCATCAAACAATAAATTATGTTACCTATTAAATATATTATTCCTTATTCATTAATAATTTAATATTTCCCTGACAGGTAGTCTATTACAAACTTACTCGTATTGCTGCGAATCCAAAACACTATTACCGGTCGTTTTGTAATAGTTTCATTTGATTGGGTCCGTTGCCTTTAGTACAAGAGCCCAAGAGGAGAAAAAAGGCAGTTATCTCACCCCAATTTTGATAATTTTAATGAAAACTACGTATAATTACTAATCATACGTCATTTAAAGAATAGTAAATTCCCTAAATTATGAGCCCTAAAAGAGTTATTTACGTTAAATATTTTTCAAGATATAGCTTTTTAAAAAGCAACGTTTCAGAAAAATGTAGTATAGAACGTACTGAAATATCAGTAGTTAGTGAATCTATATTGAGAAATTTATATATCAATAACCATTCGATGTACAAATGTCTATTAGCACTCAAATTAAAGCTAGTTTAATGAGCTATAAAGTAGTTTATAATGTTTATCTTCGTAGGAGTAATAGTTTACATGAAATTTCCTAAAATAAATTGATTTATAGTTGTTTGGACAAATTTTCATTTGCCAAATTTATATTCATATGTGATTCATTTGTCAAATATCATAAAAACTACTACTCCTACAAAGATAAACATAATAAACTATTTTGTAATAAATTTAGCTAGCTTTAATTTGAGTGCTGACAGTCAGCAGACATCTGTGCGTCTTATGATTTCTGAAATTTTTCAAAACTCAAACCTATTGTCCGAACAACTATAAAGCAATTTATTTTAGGAAATATCATGAAAAATACTATTCCTACGAAAGTAAAGTTGATAAACTTCTTTATAGTCCATTAAAGTAGCTTTAATTTGAATGCTAATTGACATCTATACGTCACATAATTCCTGAGATATAGATTTCTCAAAATAAATTAACTAACTACTAATATTTCATTAGATTTTTAAAAAACTTCTGTTATAGGTTTTAAAAAGCTATATCTCGAGAACTATTGGACGTAAATACCTCTTTTAGAGTTAATATTTCAGCAAATTTAATCTTCTTTAAATAATGTTCTCTTAGATTTTCTAATGTGTTGTGAGTTGTTAAGATATAGAGCTCCGAATGAAAAATTAAGGTTTTGAAACAGCCGCCATTTTTTATTTCCCCTACCTATACTTGGCAGACTCATCAATTTTGTATACTAGTAATTATACCTAGTATTCATTAAAGTAATCAAAAATTGGGGTGAGGTAATTGCCTTTTTTTCTTCCCGGCTCTTGTACTAATTAGATGTCATTCAAATCCTGAGATTCAAGGGCAGTGATGTATCGGCCCAGATCCGTGGATTATGAAGTGTCATCACCCATGATTAGTAGCTATATTTTTATCAAATCTCCATGTAGTGTTCACCATAACACGAAAAGAAAAAAAACTTTTTTTTTCTTCTTTTTTTTCGTACCCTCCAAATTTAAAACAAAAAATAATAAATAGTACAAAAGATGCTAGTTGAAGTTTCCTTCCTTTTTCTACCCATGGGTACTTTAAGGGGTGTTGCAGGTATGTACAATGTGTGCTGAAACGGCGCTGTGAGCGCATTTAAACTATGTTAAGCGGAGAGGGTCCACTTTGCTGGTGGTGATAGAAATTAGGTTCAGACTGCAGAGCCGAAACCAAACAAAAAACTTTCTCATACTAACATACATATACCCAAGATTTGTGTAGACCATGGGAGTTGTTGTAGCGGTCAAGGCTATTTTTGTGGTTTTTGGAGAAAAAAAGATCTAAAGACCAGGAACGAAGAAAATTATGAACAAATAATTCTCACTTTTCTGTTGCTATAAAAATTCGTATTTTAGAGTTTCTAGCGGTAGTTCTAGAAAATATAAATTTTAAAGAATACAATAGTTTAATAAAAGATGACAAAATCGGGAAGTTAAGAAATTCTCGGTTTTCCCATTCGAGTAGGATGAACTAATTTTTCATTTTTTCGCTTTGTTTCTTTAAAATAAATAAAATTAAGGTGCTTTATAGAAAGATTTTTAGAAAATAGATCATTTAAGACTGGATATAAGGATATAAGACCTTATTTAAAAAAACATTCGCCATGTCAATGTGGAATTAAAATGTTTTTTTCAAAATTCTTAGGATTTTTTTTGAGAAAATAAAAAAAAGGAGAAAACAGATTCTATCTAGTGGCACCGTTGAGACGATTTTATCGAAGGAATTGCTATCACACCCCTGGCACTCGTTTTAAATATTTAATTTCAGTTTCATAGGACTTATTGTTGCTGAGCAAGTCTGTTCACAGCTCGCGCACACTCACACATTTTTGCAAGACTAGGTTTTTTGGACTCAGGGGACCTCAAAAGATGTGTTTTCGTCGAAAACCCGAATTCGACATTTTTCATCATCGTAATACTTCCTGCTGGCTTTATCATGGTATACTATATCCTTGGCTTCAAATTTTTAGAGATCATTCGGGATTTCATTAGTCTTGACAGAGAGAAGAAGGCTCTGTTGGCACGTTGGGCAATCTGTCTTATTGGCTCTTTTTATACGTTGGTCTATCTGTCTGTTGGCTCTTGTTATACGTTGGTCTATCTGTCTGTTGGCTCTTGTTATACGTTGGTCTATCTGTCTGTTGGCTCTTGTTATACGTTGGTCAATCTGTCTTGTTGGTCTATCTGGTCTGTCTGTTCGATCATTTATTGGGGTTATTGTGGAGGCACGGTATTTGAAACTGTCTACATTCGGAAAAGATTTGCCATCCACGCAGATCATGTCTTTAGAGTGGATTTTTCTCCTTACAGTCTTATACTTTGTTTTATATTTAGTTACTTGCAAAACGATTTCCTCGGCTTCTCTTTCTTATACGAATCTTTCCATGGCCTTATGGTTGCTTTCTACCATCGTTATGTCGTCCTCTTAGGCCAGGTATTTGATTTTTATTTCTAGTGAAAGGAAAAAAATCGATTTAAAATCGATCATTTTAATTTAAGTATTATATTGTATAAATGAAAGTACTTTCTAGACATTGTTGATTAAATTAAAACCATCTTAAAATGTTTTTCTTCCAGTTTCGAATTGGGTCAGGTCTAATTTATGTGTAGCTTTTTTTACCTCAAAAATTTCTAATATAGGTTAAATAGGTTATAGGAAATCTTGTCTTATTTTACTTTTACAGCCCCAGCTAGATAGCCACATGAATCTACTCCCAAAAAAAAGTGTTTTTGGAAGAACTTTTTTTTTTTTTTTTACCAACTATCAGGTTCTTTTTGGGGAAAGGGAGGAGGGATTATCCTTGAGGTAATTAACCCATTCTAACCATAATAAGAGGTTTTAGTTATTATTATTTAACTTATCATCGGTGCCATTGCAGACTCGAGGTTGCTCAGGTGGCGTCTCAACTCCTTCGGCTATAACGGCTTCTTTGTGAGGAATAACCATGTCGATTTCAAAACATTCTACTGCGTATAAAACACGTAACATATACCGGCTATATTATTTTTCTCACCCTACCTGGAAATATGAAGCGTTTTAGGATTTATTCACGCCCTCATTTGGACGAAATAATAGACCATTGCGAAAAAAGTAAACTTAGCCTTAACTACACGTTAAACTAAACTGAAAAATAGGCCGTTAAATAACTCAGTTTATTTTTTTTGCTCAATTAAAGTATGCATTAATGGTCAGTAAAATTATGTTGTTTTTCTAGGGGAGATGTGAGATGGCGAGGTTGAAAAATGAATATAGCTTTAGGAAATATGAACTATTGGTGGTAATGTTATTTAATTATATAAACATGATGATCATAAATAATGAAGCAAGTGAATTTTTTATCATTCGTTTATTTGTGTAAATTGTTTGTGTTTTGCTAGTAAACAATGTGTATCTTACAAATGTGTCTTGTGAAATTTCATACATTGCATAATATTAACATTCTTTTTTTTTTCAGTTTCCTCTAGCATGAAATTGAAACACTCTCTTTTGATAATATCACTTCGAGAATTATAAACGAGATTTTTCTCTCTTAGAAAAGTTGTGAAAAATCAACATGGCTATCTCGAAATCCTGTTACAAATTACATCATTTGAGTCACCTGATGGGAGAAGCTTGGTATCTTATCGGTCAATCAACAACATATTTTTTTATGTTCCTCATCAGTCTGGCGAATGAAAAAAAATCGCTATTTAATTACGTTTATATAAAAAGGATCACATAAAATCATGTGCTTAAAAAATGATGAGGAGTAAGTTGTAATACTTTGAGATAGGAACAGCATTTTTACGAACATTTTATACTTTATACTTTCACATCCGTTAAGATAAGATGATTAAGGTGAGAGTCGTCTTTTTCTTTGTAGGGTAGAACTATTTTTTCAAATTCATTTTGTAAAAAAAATGAGCTTTCTATATATTACTTTGTTTTTAATACAATTATTACAAGGTATTTATGTAACACATCTGGCTGAATTAATTGAAAAATGAAAGCGGGCACGAGGTTGTATGAAATATAAGTAGGATCCACTCTATTATGTCACAGCGAGATTATTTACATTTCTATGAGATGACCCTCCAAACTCCCAAAGAAGAAGGAAACTTGCTGCGAAATATCTATGGCTTAAAAAAAAATGCACTTGATTGAAACAAAAAAAATCTTTTTTTGTATTAAGTATGTCATTGTATTGATAGAAAATGTCCAAAGTCGTTATTTTTGAGCAACAGAGTCACAAATAGCCCTAATGACTGTCAAAACATTAAGAAAAAACGTCACTAGTGGAAATCCATTTCTTGCCACCAGGGAGTAGTGGCGTCGTAGTACCAGTGTTTCAAACTCCTCCCCTGAAAAATAGATGATTTTGAGTTGTAACATTTTTCTATCAATTCAGTGATATCAGTTATTAGAACCTTTTAATTAATATTTGTTTCGATGAATTAACTAATCCTTGTCAAAACGTGACGTTAAAAATCTTCACAAAAAGTCATTTTTTTTTTAATTTTATCATTATTTGAAAATAAATTGTATGTTTTATAATGAATGTTTTTGGTTTGTTCTTTTATTTTAAAAAAAATGTTTAAATCACAATTTTTATTAGGTTTTCATTAGGTCGAATAGTTCAGGCATAATAAGAAAAACAGGGGAAAGTCCCGTTGTAGGCACAATTTTTGGCAGTTCATAGCTTTTTTTTATATTTCCATAAGATTTTTCTCTGCGATCAACCACTAACCAGCAAGTCAGCAGCACAGCAACACAGCAGTCTGTAATGAAAATCGAATTCCCACAACGTAATTCAACTTTTTAGCTCGTAAGTATTTTTTATTTTATTATTTTTTCTAAGATAAACACTCAATAAAACAAAGAAGGAAAAAGTATCAAAAAATTCATATATTATATTTGACATTCCACCAACCAGAGCCACAAAAGCTCGCCTTGAAAAATTCAGAAATAAACTTCCTCCTAACAGTGCGATTTGAACTTGATAGACATCAGTTGCATCTGGACAGTTCAATTACATTCTTAATGATAAATATAGTGATTAAGAACTTCATTCCGTAGCACCTCTTTATAATGGCCAACCTACCTCCGCTCCATAGCCCACAATGAAAGCCACTTGGGAAGAGTAGGTTCCTGGAGCCTAGCGCCGCGGTGCCGGCCTACTTCCCAGTAACGGCGAAAAGTAGCTGTTTCACCAATTAACGGACCGGGGGAGGTTTTCGCTCCACCACCTTTCTATGGTCTCTTCGCAGGAGAGATTTCTCCCCGGTGTCTCCTCTTTCACATCTGCCTCCAGAAGGAACGGGTTTAGCGGACTAAGGAAGGTGAGATAGACCTGAAGGAACGGCTGCGTACAAAGAAGTTCGCGATCCAGAGTAACAAAAGACGATTGTTCGTTTGCTTTTAGCCTAGATTTGGTAGAAAAATAGTTGTTCCCATACTCCAAATATCGTATATACTCATATTTTATATTTGTTTTTTCTTCTCCTATTGCTCTGCTGTATTTTTAAACATTGAATATTTTTTCTTCACCCAACATTAACTTCTACGACTTTATATATTGATGAATAATATTTCTAAAATCTTTGGCTTTTCATCGTGTTGTACATCTATATTATTTTAGGATATTTTTTTTTTCAACCTGGGAAATATTTGTTTAGTTACTTTTCAGTTACTTTAATAGTTCACATTTATCTAATTTTAGATTATTGCTAAAATGATTGATTATCTCAAATAAGAAAAAGGTACTTCTGAGGAATCTATTTTGAAAATTCAGAATCTAAGCCATCTCAACTTGAATATCTCAATTCGGGCATGATATTAAAGACCATTTAATTTTATATTGATATAGATAGTATAAACAAAAGCCATAAGAGGCGTTTTTGAGAAAATAGTTAAAGAAAAGTCTAAAACACGTTACTTTTCCCTTAAAAATGACTGATTTCTTTTTAATTAAATATAAAATAACCGTTATTTTCACCATCTAGTACAGACCATCCATTAAGTCACAATTTAACGCTACTCTTTTCAGACCCAGTCCTGTTTCCTTAGAACGCTAAGGAAATAGCTTCAGCAGATATCTTCTATACATCAGCTAAAGATATCTTCTGTTATTGTTACAAATAAGAAGATAAAACATAACATATATGTTTGCGTGTGCGAAATACATAATTAACAACACTAAATAATTATAGAAAACGGAAATAACAGAATGTTTGAAAGAACGGTTACGTTTTGGAAAAACTAAAACAAATCCACATTTACTTTTCTCCATTTCATCCCTATTAAATTCGTGTCCAAAATTTGAGTTAGTTTTATTCCAGTAATGCAGGACATACTGTAATAGACAATTGTAAATAATGTTTATAATTACTAATCCTTAATTATTCTCTGTAAATTGTTGTTTTTAAAATAATTACTTGAAGACATTCATTGTTCTAAAAAACTGTTTTGCTTGGTAGGACATGACTATGCTAACAATGTTGTGAAATTCAAAATCCGTAAAAATACTCACACTCATACATATATATATTTCAACAACACTTTATTTTTTTTTTTTTAGATCCCTCTAAAATAGAAAACAAAACAGGAATTAATAAATTGCATTACGTATTTGTTACATAAATCAGATTAGATGCAACTTTTTTCTACCGTTGGTACTTGAAGGTATATCTCTCACTATATACCTTCAAGTACCAACTCAACTATATACCTTGCAATAAGATGCTGAGGTTTGATCATTCCATTCTGTGAGAATTCTATTAAAATATTTTGATGTGAGGGGCCTCCGTCTATAACACTAGGTTTACGGGCGCTTCTCATATACCTATTTCTACAAGCAATTAACGGAAAACATAACCATTTACTTTTAAAAATCTATTTATTTAAATTAATTGTGAATTGGAGATTATTTGGTCTCATGGCTAAATAAATTAATTAAAAGTAAAAAGATTTTTTTTTAAATTATCAGGGAAATTATTTAAATAATATTAACTTCAGCTTCACTTTGGTGTAATGCAATGTGATCTTTCTCGGCTGTAACCTCTAGAGAATCTTCATTGATATTAACAGGTTTGTTCAGTATCTGATTATATCTCTTGAATTTACCCATGATTGCTAGAAAAGTAGGATTAGTCAAAATAAAAAGAGTGCAGAGCTAACATTTAATTATCCAATTGTAAATACTTAAAATAAGCGGAGATTGTTTACAATAATTGAAACTTTTGCTAACTGTCTTTGAAAAATACTATCACTGCAGCGAGACAAATGGTTAAATTAATATATTTTTTGGGGGGTATTTCATTTCGAAAGATTGAATAATGGGTCATTTATGACTTCTGTAAACCTAGTGTTAATGACCATTACTCATTTACCCAGCCCAATTAGCTTTCCAGTTCCAGGCCTAATTTCCCAATTAAATTCCAGGCTCCAGTAGTGAGCTCTTATGCGTCACAAATGAGCTCATTGAACTTGTTATTAGAACGCGTTAGTTGGCCTTATCAGCCCCCATTTTATCTTTCCTGAAGTCTGAAAGTTAATGATATGAAAGAACGTGGTCGGAATTCCTTTTTGCAGCAAGTATCAACGCCTATGGACTCTGTTTCCGTCCGATTTAGAACTTATGCAATAGGAAGAAATACTTTTTTACTACAGAAGTTTTTTTGTTGTTAAATCAGAGAGATGTTACGACTTTAATCATATAATCTCGGTGGCATTACTGCAAATAGTTGTCTATAATTACGTGCTTAGCGTCTTTATGTCTTCTAGTTATCTCAAGTAATTTAGTCACGTAAACGATATTTGTTATAGTATACCAAATTTTAGTTATCGCCACTTATAAAATTAACAAATGCCGCATTGCATTAACGCATTGCAATAAATTAAAATTATTAAATCTATTAATTTATTTATAATTTATTAAATTATCTCATTATCCACCTCTCTCATTACTATATCGGAAGCGTTTCAAACTAAACAAGGATTTATCTTATGACTGTCTTTGAAAAGTGAAATAGTGATAATAATACAAGAGGAGAACAAAAAATTGGTAATGTTGGCAGATATTTATGTTTTTTGATGCACTGAAACTAAAAGTGAACTCCGTTTGTTTCCATTACATACACGCATTTATAAAATTCTTGATACGTAATACTTTTAATGTAGGACAAAAATCAAGAAAATATTTCATATCACCTGGGTTACTCGATCAACTTCAAATTTTTGTGGTATCAAAAGGACTTTATAATGTCCCAAATGTAAATAATCGGACCCTAATAGGTCTATTTATAATTGTTTAAATGTGTGTTAAGTAACTTTTTATTGCCTTCAAATCAAGAAAACCTAAGCTTTATAGTTACCATCAAACAGAGGGAAAGTTTATTCTTTCTAAAGGTATCAACACATTTGAATTTGGCCAGAATGAGTAATAAAAGTTAAAAAATAAAAGTTAGAAAAATGTGTCAAACCTTTCTAAAAAGTGAAAAATCATCAGGGCATACATCAAGCGCTATCACTCAGTTTTCACGGGGCCCCATTATCGTCGCTTATTACGGTTGGGAGAGAGGCACTGGGAACTCATAAGCCCTGCTTTGTCTTCCACACGGGGATGTACGGCTTGGCTCCTAGTTCCCTTGCAGAATGTTAATATTCTATACAGGAGTAAATGTGTATTTATTTCATTGTTGCTTAAATTTATTTTCTTTGTCTTGTACATGTATTATTTTTTCAATTTTATATAATCAGTTTTATTTTATTATATTTTTTTTAATAGGTTCATATTTTTATTTATACAAATCATGAGACTATTTACTTTTATTTATATATTTGTCTATTATTATTTCTTTAAATTTATTTTTTTTTCAGTGAGTACCATTGTGGTCATCTACCTTTTTTCCCTTTTTCTTTTCTTTCTGTTTTTTTTAGTAGTACTTAAAAGTACTTAGTTATAATAATACTTTGTGGCTGATTGTATTAATTCTCTTCAATAAATTAAGGGTTTTAATCCTAAAAATTAGAAATATTTCCAATAAAAAATGTTCCAACACTTTCCTAGCTTGAAAAATTTATTAATCAGATATACATTGTTCAAATTCAAATGTTTTGGTAACTTTGGAAAGAAGAGTTTTCCCTCTCTCTGATGATAACAATAAAGGATTGGAAGGCAATAAAAAGTCACTTTTACATATTTAAACTATAACAAATATATTAATTTTTTAGTCAAATGCAAATTGACCTATAAGGGTCCAATTTTTCGCATTAGATATATTATATTGTCCTTTTGGTACTATAAAATATTTATGTTGACTGGTTGAATAACCGAGATTCTATGAAATATTATTTTGAGTTGAGTGCGATGGAAGAAACCAAAAAATATAAAGATCAGCCAAAATTATGAACTAAATTTTAAAAAGTTTCATTTTTTAGACCTGTGGGAAATATTGGGTTTTTTTAATTTCAAAACATGTGTTAATTTTATTGCCAATAAAGGTCATAATCTCTAAGAAAATATAAGATTAATAAAATATAAGCTATTGATAATATTTATTATATATAATATAGCTAGAATATTCTTAATCATGGGTACCTGGTATTGAGGGGTCGCTCCCTTATTGACTAAGGATTTATTTTTATCCTCTTCCAAACGGAATAGGGAGAGCTTATTGGAGCTCTCCTGGAACAAGAATCAATACCTGGGCGTTTAACCATTTTTATCCCTCTCTGACAAGGGGTTATGTATCCATTGTTTCATCGAGATGAAAAATTCCTCTACCGTGCCATCAATACGTCAAGAAGTGCGCTAATCATGACTGGGTATTCCTGCTCATCTACTTTTGCTCCCTGGAAATCAATAGCGCTCTGCCTTTTTGTAATTTACAGCATTTTGCTTCCTATCCACCAAAGATAGAGAATCTTTTTATTCATAAAGGTAATGAAAAATATGTTCTCAGAACCAAACATTTTACATGTTGACATCAAGAAACAAATTTGATTCAATGTCTGTTCGTAGTCAAAGTTGTAATCTTGATAATACGTTAATCTGATTTTTATGAAATTTTCAGGGTTTGTGGGAATTAGTATTTAATTGGTCTAAGAGAGGAATGGAATTAATGTTCAAATAGTATGTTATACATTTTAGCAAATTCTATTCTCTACTTACGCAAAGTATGTTCCTCGATATACTTATATTCCGAAAATACCTAGTCCCTCAAAGATGGAAATTAGTGTAGGCGTGTTTGATAGAACGAGTTTTATCAAATTATAGATACACCCATGTTTTAACAAGTTTCGTCTCGCTGTTGTCATTCCCAATCGACAAATTATTAACCTTCAAATATAGATAATTACACCTTATGTATGCGAAATATACAGAAAAAAAATTATTTCCAAAAAAGTAACTTTTAAAAAAGAAAATGAGGAGCTAAAATTAAATAAAGGAAAATAGAAACAGTAAGGAAGCCATAATGAATCAAGTATCTGTGAGCTGTTTTTATGGAATCAGTTAATAGATAGCTCATGGCTGGAGATGATCATTCTGATTTGATCCCAAAAAAGAGAATTTTTCTACTCAATGTTCGAAAGCTGAATCCAGTGGAATGACGGCAACTAACTCACTGGCTAAATGAAGCAAGGCAAATATTTTACACTCTCGGCAAATGTATAAATCAACCTATCGTTCAATCAAAGAAGCAATTAGTTATTATTAATTAGTTCAACTTTTTCAATAAATAACCAACCTCTTTTTTTTTCTTTTTTCTGATGACAAAGTCGTTGACCGTTCGTCCATTCGACGTCTTGCTGCCCAATATAAATTTGATGTTTTCAAATGCTCATAGGCAAAATACTTCAGTTTTTTTTTTCTAAATTCTGTCAGAGAAGGACATGTTTGAGGATAGTCTCCATACTTCTTCCTTGATTGCACAGCACACACAT
The DNA here is from genome assembly GCF_000696795.3 of Halyomorpha halys. NCBI lineage: Eukaryota > Metazoa > Arthropoda > Insecta > Hemiptera > Pentatomidae > Halyomorpha > Halyomorpha halys. The sequence goes on along the minus strand of NW_027104988.1, from coordinate 1,029,065 downwards.
GGGATCCCGAGCCAGGCCTATCTTCTGAAGATGACTCTGCAGGTAATCGTGGCCAGTCGTCAGGTGGAAGCAGGCTGCTGTATCTCTTCTTGGGAGGTCAGCGGGGATTGGGTTTTGTATTAAACTCTTATGTCTTTTCCCTTCCACCTTTTTCATTCGTATTGATTTTGTTTCCTTCTTGATTATGGTCCTCATCATTCTTTTTATTGAGTCATAGGATTTGGATAGACTGATTGTGGGAATTTTGCATCTTGCTTGGGAATATTATCTGCCTCTTCCTATCCTTTTTTCCTATCCTTTTTTCATTTCCTATTCCTGAAATACCTCAATGGTAAAGAACCAATCTACAAATATTTCTTCAAAAACTTTTTTTAAAGTACCTTTTCCATATACCATTTGATAACTATAGACAGATAAAATTATATAATATATAATTAAATATTTCTTTGTTTTATTTATTCTGTGAGGTACATATAAAGATTAATGAGCCCAAACATTATTCGAAATAATAATACTTGAGGCAAATGAGGTTGTGGGTTGATCATATCATTAAGAAATATAATATATTATGAATAGAGGATTAAGAAAAGAGAAATTCGTGTAGGTCCCATATACTGGTATTAAAATAGCTAATCTGGAAAGACGCTTCACTGGATTTGTTAATTAGTTTCACATTAATTGGCATATTATTTTTATGTAATTATTTTGGCATTAAAAAAATATCTTTGTTAATATCGGTAAATTTTTGAAAAAAATAGGTATAGCCACTTAAATACAAGCAAAAAAAGCACACCTGCACAAACAGATTCATTTTCGGTAGCATAGGATGATCGTAAAGCGAAAAATACGGAATTACAATTAAAATCATGAGATGTTGTGGTTGCTACCCAGAATAGGGGTAGCGGGACCATAATCCCCACTCCTCTAGCTGTCCGCCAGAACTCCAACTTATATCTGTTTGATTTTCTGTTGTATTTTCACATATTTTTGATATTTTTTTTTCCTTTTTCACTAATACAAAGAGGAATTGTGGTTTAAAAATTCCTAAATAATTTTATATAATACAAGTTTTTTTTTAATTTACAATAAAACAGGGATATGTTTGCATTAGGTAAATTCTGATTTCTTAGTCAAAATCTTTCACTGCTAAGCTCAGTATAATTTACCATGATAGTTCCTATATTATTTTATATAATTTTTCTCATATTAAGAAAAAAAAATTGGAAATAAATACTGTTTTATAAAATTTTTCATTCTGAACAATGAGCTTATCAATTAAAAAGATTAATTTTAGATGTTTTGATTACAAACATATCAAACGATGTAACCTATTTTAGCTTTACATCGAAAAAAATAGTTTACCGAGAGTTCAACCGAAGCAAAGAGAAATAGTGATCTCTTAATCGAAACAACCAGGGAAATATACAGAACTTAATAAAGTAAGCCAATCAAAAATAAAAACACGTTTAGTTGTTATCATCGATACCCTAGTTCCAATTCAGCTAAAATGTTCACAAATACTGCTTCTTGGTTGATTTATAATCCTAATGTATCAGGACACGATATGGATCGAAAGTTCCAAGAAATTATTAAGTAACCTAATACATGAAATGTCATTCTGACATAAAATAAAAATATTCAAACCATTTCCTGTCTAATGTTGTAGAAAAGTTGAAAATTATTGTAAGCATGTTTTATTTTCAATTTCTACCAAAGTCCTAGATCGATCCAGCACCCTACCGCCTGAAACCCGAAATTTGGAAATTTTCCCAAACAAAGAAAACATCCACTCAGGACATCGAAACCCAGCATTATACCGCAAAAACCTTGGATCAATCTCGTCAAAACTCAAGCCAGACATAATCCGAGATCATCAACAAGAATCAACATTCTCGATGTCAGGCGCCTCAGACTTCTCAGCCCAAGCCCCTGACCTCTCATCCTAAGCCTCAACCTCCACGTCATCATAATCCTCCCCATCACCTAACCTTACGGGTAAAATTGCCGCCACCACATCCACTCCCAGTTCCATCTCATCCAACTGTTCCGATGAACTCCTCGTCCCAACTACCATTAAAAACTGACACAACACCTCATACCACAGCACCGTATATATCACGGTCCCCAATCAGCACACCTAGTCATACAAACTATCCATTACAAGCTCCTGATACATATCCTCTTTACGAAAATCCAATGGACATAACCTCTATTCTTACATCCTTCCTGAAAGATCTTCAAGAGACCATCAAACCCCTGATCAACCTTCTCACACGAATCCTATCCGTTTAATTTTCCACGATGAGTAAAAAGCCCCTAGCTATCTTGTTATGGAATGCCAATGGTCTAGAAAGCCACCGTGACGAACTTGACTTATTTCTACACGATAAACACATTGACATTGCCCTACTGACTGAAACTCATTTCACTCAACGGACACACTTTTACATACGTGACTACATCACTTATAGATCAGACCACCCCGATAACACTTCCCATGCTGGTTCTTGCATCCTTATCCACAAATCCTTATCCCATTCCTTTATTCCTTCCAATCTAACTGATGCAATCCAATCGACCTCGGTAATAATTTAGACTCGCCCTTTCCATGTTACATTTTCAGCTGTATACTGTCCTCCTGGTAATAACCTTTCTTATAACCTTCTTGATTCCTTATTCCGAACCTTCGGACCGCGCTTCATTGCTGGAGGAGACTACAATGCTAAATACCAACGATGGGGATGCCGAACAACCAACCTCCGTGGTAATATCTTATCCCGAGTTTCCACTTCCAATACATA
>NW_027104988.1:996789-1023289 GCF_000696795.3 Halyomorpha halys | reverse complement strand
AAAAAAAAAAAAAAGTTCTACCAATATGTTTTGCTTACTCATGCGAAATAATAAATTCCTGGGATAAACTTATATTTGCAAAATTAATACTGCATCTCAAATACTGGTGGTCAAGATAACCACAAAAGGGTTTTATTGTTGCTCCAAATTGGTTACAAATATGCACTTAACTTAGGTGTCTGGTTTTGCCGAAAATGTACGTTTTGGAAAATATTTATACTTCTACAACTTTTACTTAGACATCTTCAGTTATAATAAATTCAAAGAATTATTTATTCTTCTATTTCTTATCTGATGAAAATACGAAACAGCCAATAGTTATGGATAATTTAAAAAAAAATCAAAACTTGGAATAAAAATTATTGAAAAATAAAAACAGCCAATAGATTCATACCTCACATTCCAACAAAAAAAACATAGTAATAATAATATTTATTAGTACTAATTAGATAGTAAAAAAAATAATGAATAAAAGTTTTTTTCAGAATTAGTGTAATCAATGTACTTTTTTCAATAAGTTCGCTGTATGTATACAAAAATTACACGAAATGTTTCAGTAACGGTTTTGTAGTTGGCTATAACCACATATTAAAAACGGAATCGTTAGCTCATATTTTTGCATTTTATTTTATTTATTATTCAATTGGTAAATTTAAGACCCAATTCGTGTGAATTTCGCATTTTAAAAATCACCTAATGACCTTTACAGATTGTAAATGAGACTATTCTTTTTGGAAAAAATCAAAAAGTAAATTCTAATAATTTTGGTGCGTTCCACGAAGTGGTACATTTAGCCTTAAGAATCGTTTGTACGGGATAATATTATGAAATAAGTAGGTAATAATGTTCCTGATACATCACCGAAGTAAGAATCCTGTCCTAAGCTGTACCTTATGCAACAAACTAACTTCTATAAAAGGATGAGCGAATTTATAGCAAGAGTTGTCTGTCCCTAGCCACCGATATGTTACATAATTTCAGTTAATAGCAATTCCTGCAAAACATGTTTTTATTGGTTCATAATTAGGGACATTGCAAGAGTAGTTGTGTCACAACTACGGAGTGCTGTAGTAGATATAACACAATACTGAATTCCATTAAATTTCTAACGCAAACAATCGTCACTGCCACGTGGAAATTGTTGCAAATTCGCAGAACGAGAAGCAACTTCATGAACTGACTCTCGCCAACGTTACAGAAACTCTTTTCAGTGGTTTTAAAATTATATTGAGGCACTAAATTCCAGTTACAATTAAAACTTTCAAGTGAAATAATCCCGCTTATATCATTTTTACTTTTACTTGCCTATATATGAAATACATAGTAAAGTGAAATCGTGAACAATTCTTATTCCAGATTTCAATGGAAACATAGAACCTTGATTCCAAATAGACAAGCTCCTCCTAAATTACCTCTCATGTGCCTATGTCAATATTCAGTCCAGCTCTGTGACACAGACATAATAAAAAGTAAATATTTTCAAGCAAATAATTGTAATAACTAATGAATCAATGCTTTAATTAAATATAATTTTCTTAAAATCTTAGTTTCATTTGCATTTCCCGTCCTGAGGTGTCATAGCCTGAAAGGCCAAGCCTTGACCCCTCTAGTTTGATCTATAATCTTACTCAATAACTTGAAATTTTATTAAACTGAGATAAATTAATTTTTTTTTCCAAGCCCCTATTTCAAATAAAGTGTCGTGTTTAACTGTGTCTGTGTAGCGTGGTTTTGTTTTTATCTGAAACGTTGTTACATTTTAAAACATGAATGTAGTGAATGAGTATTGACTTTATTTGTGTTAATCTGTTTGATATTTAATGGTATTGGGGCATACCACTAGTAGGAGTTAATGATCTTAAAAACTAGGTCTTAATCTACGATTACAATATTTACAGGTTCTTCAAGTGGCTATAATGCTGCCTGTTGCCACCGCACTGGTGGGGGCGCTGGTTGCAACGTCTGCAATAGTGGGTTGGGCTGATATTTCAACGAATCCAGGAATTTAATATCCCTCCTCCTGATGAAGTCCGGGACCGTTGGGACATCCAATAATTTGTGAAGACTCGGCAGTTTCTCCTTCTTCCATACTGTAGTCCGTACAATCTTCCTCAGTATGGAATTTTGGAATTTTTTAAGGTGGCGCTGTGTACCATCATTGAGGTGAATGAACAAGGGGACCCTTATAGGAGCGCTGGACGGAGTATGGTCTTGTAGAATTGTAGTTTTAACCAGAGGGAAAGGGCCGATGATGTTAGGAGATGTTGTAGGCGGTAGGATTTCCTTCTGACTGTTTTTGTTTTTGGATGTAGATGGGTACAAAACTTTAGATGTCGATACAGTTTTATACCCAAAAATATTATGGAATTGAAGGGGATATTATAGAGTGTGTCGCTTGGCTTTTTCGGAAGTTTTGCTCTCTTTTTTGCATGGTGTGCAAACACTAAGCAGTCTGTTTTCGCTGGGTTACGGAGATATTGAGATAATTCAGCCTTTATATGATCTCTTCACAGACTTTTCCCGCTTGTTTTAGTCCATGCGTAGGGTTAACGCTGCTGCTGTTGATGGCGTAGGCGGCTATCGTAGCAGTTTTGTAGTTGTTGCCTATTACATCTAGTGTTATAGTGGAACGGTGCTAGAGTGCTTCTCTTGAATTTGAACTGAGAGATTTCTGTTCTTGAGGAATGAGGCGATGGCCGAGTGGTTAAGGAGTTGTGCTTGAAATAAAATAACTAAATGCCGGCAAACTTTTTCACCAAAATCGATTTTATCGGGAGTTTGGCTTTATATAATTTTTTTTACCATTTCAGGAAAAAAAAATTTTTGTTCAGCATATAAACTCATAAAAAGTAATGAATAGTGACGAAAACACAATTTTTTTATGGTTCTAATATTAAACTGACTTTTATTTAATAATTTAATGCCATGGCTGTTTTTACTATGTTAAAAAATTCTTTGGCTGAAAATTGTAATGACTACCACCACCAACGAGTGACCTGTTCAAGATATGTTACTACTAAGAGTGATCAGTGGTCTTCACTCTTTCACTGTAACGGTTAGTGATGTTGTTATGAATTACGAGTAGTATGCTAAAACTAAACTCCAGTTTTAGCTCGGATTCCCTAAATCAATATATAATTTTTGTTTATTTATGGTTTTATGCTGACCACACCCTCTACCCCCCCCCCTCCCGACCATCTTCTCCAATTATAAAGTTTTAGGGGTCTGCAGCAGTAAGAAGTTAGAAGTTACTTTTTTAGCCGTTCTTGAGGAAAACCAGATTCCATAAGAAGAATAAAAACTACTCTTTCCTATGACAATAAATATTATTGGCACCGGCCTTTAATTCCAACATTTTTTTGCTTGATAGGAGAACTTCAACTATACTTAACGGTGCAAGATGGGCATTGCCGCTTGCCAAGAAATACGATGGAGCAGCCATGCTATACTACTATAACTATCTTCATACAACAATCGGAAACCACTTCAGCAAGTCTATATAGAGCAGTACGATGCCTGATTTTTTTCCTAGGCGACATTCTATTTTATTGTAAAACAGTTCAGTGAATTAGTAAATTTATAAGTACTTAGTTCTCAACTTTTATATTTTTTAATACCTAAAATTTTATGAGGCACTCTGAGTCTTGGACTGATAAGGGGGAAGATTCAATATTTTAAGCTTCCTATTTCACTCTATGAAGAGAGCAGGTTACAGAAGACCCAGTGTGATTTCTTATTGTTAATATTATTATTATAAATCGGAAAATTTGAATATCAACAACTTTTAGTTAATTTACAAAAAATATGTTGAATGGTAGCTCTATTTATACCTAATTGCTTCAGACCTCTCATTTTGAAAATAATAATAAACACTGATACATATTAAACATATTATTTATTTATTTACTTGTAATTTTTTTAACAATGTTATTTTTATGATTTGTGTATGCAACTCCATTGTTAAATATTGTTTAAATGCATATTTCTTATTATGAGAATATTACTAGAAACGAATATAAATCTGTAAAACATACATAATTAATTAATGTTAATTAAACAAAGTTAATATTAATACAAAATTTAATTTTAATATTTGTTATTCTGACTAAAAATAATTCAACCCTTAGCTCTATTAAGCCATCAAATTATCATATTTAATTAGCATAAGATTATAACAAAAACTATGTAAATTTAGTATTCATTTTTTGTCTCAAAAACGTTGCAAAAAATAACATCTATAAATATTCTTATTAACTCACAACTTTTATCCCATTGTTTTCACAATATCGTTATTTAACACATCATTACTTTATTTAAAAAATAAGGAAAACTTTATTTGCCCAATCCGTAGATTTTGCAAACAAAATTATAAAATATCAATATATATAGGTATGTGTAAACCTAATTTTTTTTATTTTACTGAAACCATCAAAGTTTTAAAAAAATACGCAAAATTAACCTACAGTGATATTTAATTTAAAGCAGTCCTACAAAGACGTATGTTAAGTTATTGATTTTATTTTGCCTACATTTTTTATCATATTGTAAATATTTTCTTCAAACTACAATATTTTCAAAAATAATGAATAATTAAAATAATGGGTTTAATTAACTGAAAACGATGCGAAATTTACTGCAATTTCAACACTGCGTGCCATAACTTATCTATCAGCTGATTAAACTATAATCTCCTTTAGAAAACTGATTGCATGAGATGAGGCATGACCTTTTAGTTTGCAGCAGCTGATGTAATTTATATAGATTGCAACAGTTGATGAATTAATTCAATAATCATGCTATTAATTAATATGAAATATCAAGTTTCGGTCCTTATGCTCCCAGGATGCCAAAATGTTAAACATTTTTTTAGGTAAATAAATGATTGATAGTATTTTTCTGAATATGATGGTGATGTTCGGGAGTGCGGTTAAAGAAAAGGAAAAAAAATAATTGACAACTATTTTATTTAACTGTTCTATTCCCGAAAGGATAGCATCCATTACCAATTGAATAGTTCTACAGTCTTTTTCAGAATCTTAGTTTTTCAGTTCTTGTTTATATTTACTTTATATTGCTTGGTATACAAATATATATATTTATAATTAATTCATAAATGAAGTAAAATTATGTGTCTAATATCAGATAGCCAATATTTATCATAATTAGAGTTTAAAATGCAAACTTACGTCAATAGTAATGTACTAACTTTGTAAATTCAGCATAAATGACCCTAGTGGTCGAAACACTTAAGTAAATAAATAAAATGCAAACTTAACCATGAAGTGCGGGAAACGACTAACATGAAGACATATTTTGTAAATATTTTGAATTATTTGGGCAAGAAGTTATGTTCTTTAACAAATAAAATAAAAATAAATTTATTTATAAACGTTACCCCTCCCCCACTTTGCTGGGCATTATCAGGACAGTACTCGTTATATCGAGATAAATAGTTGTTAGTTATTTTTTGTTTCTTTTTAACTGTACCACTAACCATCTCCTTCATTTTTAGAGGTATTTGAATTTGATCGATTTAAGGCCTTCAATATGAAAAAATAAATAATGAGATGAATGAACTTCATATGCCACCCCAGGAACTTAGTATTTATATTTATCATATTTGGAATTATGAATACCAAATTCATGGATGGGTCAAAAAGATATGCATTCAAAAAAAACAAACAGTTGAATTTAAATTTTTTTAAATAACTATAAACACACCACCTTGTGGTTTTTTCAAAACTTCACACAAAGACTTACTAATTCCTACAGCAACGAAGCACTTTTCCATGATTTACAGGCGGTAATTTTTTCATGATTCAAAGACAGTTCCAATTATCCGGAAAAATTACAAGAACTCATCAAGATTTGTGTAAAATAATGAACTAATCTCAGCAAAGATTGAAGAGTAGTTGTCCTCCTAACCAAGAACTACCGGTCTTCAAGATTCAATTCACACCCTCTTTTCTTCTTCGTAATAGTAAGTGAAGTTTATTTTGTTTGTGAATTTGTCAAATTATTTTCAAGGGAACTTAACTCTGGAATTTTCATAGGAAAGAGATTTTTGCGATCAAGATTTCTTATAGAAAATCTAATTTTGAGACGACTTTATATCGGTAATTTTCCCAATCCAACCCTCCCTAAAGAAGAAGTCGCCGAAAAAATAAACGAGTTTTTGCTTTTTCTCCTTCACGTTTATCACGTAAAATACTGCAAGCCTGAAGAACAAATTCGTTAAGAATTGAATCTGTGATGATGTTTAATAGATTTATGCCATCATCATAACAGGCATTTGATGTTACAGAAGACCAAATTCCAATGACTGTCAGCTGAGGATATTCTTAAATTTTGATGAAAGAATCTTACAGATAATTGAAAGAGGGGAGGGAGGTCTCTTTAATACAAAATAGAAATATATTTAGAATCTCATTAGCAGTAATTTGTTAATATGTGACAGAGCTTGAATTTATATTTGGGAAAAATTCGATCGTAAAACACGGTTACTGAAAAATTGATAAATATTTCTTAAATGCAACGTTCGTCCTAAAACTAAGAATCACATATTATAATTTAATAACAACATTATCCTTTAAAAAATACAAATCAGTCGAAAAAAAAAACCTGTTGGAACCAAAAAAATCAATTTACATTGGATACCATGTTTCACCGCCGATTACCTCATATATATTCGTTATTATGAAGGGATGCAAAAATATTCAGTAGCTAAATATTATATTAATTTATGCAATATTGAAAATTGTATTCTACAAAAGAATTATATCAAATGAATAAATACAATCAAACATCAAGGTATTCTTACTCAATGAAAGCGTCAGTTCTGTTTTGTATCCTGTGTCCAAAGGAGGTTTCCATTATCAAACTAGTTTGCACCTTTTTTTTTTCATTGTATCTCCGGATGCCATTTACGAAAACTTGACCCATCGTAGCTTCAACTGGATAAAGTTTATATAATGAGGAACTTCAGCCGTGGGAAGGCGCAGGAAGACACACCCGAAGAACCGGATGACCAAAAAGAAGAAATGCGCCCTCCGGTAGGAGTGGTCTTGGTATGCAAACTGGTAGTAGAGAGCACTGACCCTACGCCCGTCCCAACAGGCCTTATGTATTCCTAGGGCGTAGCTTCCACGTAACTTTGTCCCGACCTCCACCTTCATGGGCTAACGTATTTTTCTGCTTTCTGACTGGAAAGGGCTTTATTTTACTAATTTTTTTATTACAGAATACAATAAAGGGAAAACATTCAGGAATTTTCTGCAATGTAAACTAGAATTGCTAGTCGAAAATTGTCCAGACAAAAAAATTATTTCATTTTTGCGATTTATTTATAGAATTAGTGTGAGCACTTATCATTAGTTAGTTTTAGTTGAAGCAGATATCGAAATGAAATTAATTTTTTTGTTACAGGCAAGAGGTAAGAGGAGAAATGAGAGAATGGTTACTGATAAATTACTGTTAGAGACACCGGCACTAGTAGGCACAGATTCTGTTTTTTTAATAATAATTTGCAGATATCCTGGGGAATTTTTCGAAAACATAACTTTTTAAAACAAAATTATGTAATACTTATAAATTTAACTGAGGGACCGGGGTAGCTCAGTGGGTAAGGCAATGCTTTACTAACTCGGGTTCAAATCCTGCTGTGGCAGATAATTAGTTATTCTGTTACTGTAGCCATTAGTCAACCCTTTGAGTTCGGGAGCCCTCTGGGGGGAAACATTGGTGATTGAGCGAGAACTTGCAAAAATCACCTTCTTTGTACTTCCTTACGAAATACTGAACCTCGGACCCATCATGGGTTGTCGCAGTACAGATTTTAATTTTAATAATTACAAATACTTTTACAGTTGTGAATAACCTAAATGAAGTAAAAAAAAAATAAATAAATATGCATTCTGTTAACCCTAAAAGCACTAAACCTCAAATTATGGTTCGAAAGGTCAAAAAGGTGCAAATATATTCTAAACATTTATAAAAGAATGTTTATTAAAAACACCATTAAATATTAAGATTAAACAAAATTAAGAATAAATATAAATTTATTATTTATTATTATTATTTATATTGATAAGTTACCTTGTTCAAAATTCAAATAAAATTGTATAGTTCAAATACTTCACTCTTAGTATAGTAAAAGGAATATAACTATAATTAAACCTTATATTTTTGACAAATAAGTAAACTCGTGCCAAAAATAAGCGATATGTTTAGATTATAAATTTTTAATAAAAAAAATCTACACAAATATTATAAAATTACATAGGTATTCAAACTATACATAAAAAACACGAAGTGTACGAAAGGACAGGCTGAATGAGAGGACCAACTAATGAAAAGGACCCAGTGAATAGTCGATGCCCAAGGAACGACTCATCTGCATTTATCAGGTTCAGCTCACACGATTCCATGTTGTGTAGTCGTACAATTATATCGGTCAACTTGATCTTTAGGCCCAATGCACTATCCTATACTCAAAAATCGTAAAGTACTGTGTTCTTTCTTCAAAGTCAGGCAATCTTCTAAGAAGGCTGACCAAGGCAAAAAAATGATTGAATAAAAGATCAATGGTGCCACAAAATGAGTAATTATCCTCTCTATTCTCCAGTACGGTGCAGAAAAATTAAGATAAAAGATAATTAAGGGTACGACACTATAAGATAGAGTTCTTTTGAAGGCATTAGGAAAAATAACAAGAGACTGCACAAGCAATGAAGGCGCCAATGAAAAATCAAAAGGATTGTAACTGTTAGAAAAAATAGAACACCAACTGGTTTGGGCATGCAAGCATGCATGTGGAATCCAAGAGGACAGAAAAGCTAATTGAATCTGGGAAGTGAAAACGGATGAGAAAAGACAATTGGGCAGAACTGCGTACATAAACTACCTCGAGGATCTTAGATGATTAAGAGGAAAACTAATTACTTATATGAAAAATCTGGATCCCTATTAGGAAAAAGGGGAAGAATTGAGGTAATATATTATTTGAGTTTAGTTACTTGGAATAAATTGTTTGTTAATGTACACTCTACGATGGGAGCAGTCATTTATAAGCGCAGCTTATTTTCTTCATTTGTATTTATAATTAACTAGGTAAATACTATTGCAAATGTTCATCGTCATATCTCGTACAATCATTTCATCTAGAAATATTGATAAGAAATTTAGTTGGAGAAAAAAAATTATCTAAAAAGATAAGTTTATCACTCGCGATTATTAGTTTTAAAGTTATTCTGTTCTGAAACTTCTTTACTGACGTTCTAAAACTCAAAAAAAATTATTCGTGTGTAAATTCACTTCGTAACGCAAGGGGACGCTCAAGATTAAACGGCATGGATGGAAAAACACTCGATGTATTTTACAGTAAGATTAAAATATCTTGAAAACTAAAAACCGTAGCTTCATACAGTAAGTAAGGGAAATGTTTAACATTTCATCCCCTTTGTAATGAGCTATAATCTTATCTTGACGCTACAACTAGATAGAGAGGGAAGAAGTGAAAAGAAAGCACTAGAAATGAAATGATAACAAATTTTGGAACATTCGAATTAAAATATCTTTAAAACTGAAAATCGGAGTTCCATACTGTAAGCTAAAGGAAATATTTATATAAATTTATGCAGTAGAGAACACAATGATTTAAGATTTTCGAAACTAATAAAAGTCATTAAATGTAATTTGTAACTAGTACTTTATTAGATTAGTAGTAATAGATTAGTACATAAGTATGTAATGAATTAGTAGTAATAGATCAGTACATAAGTATCTAATGAATTAGTAGTAATAGATTAGTACATAAGTATGTAATGAATTAGCAGTAATAGATTAGTACATATGTATGTAATAAATTAGTAGTAATATATTAGTACATAAGTATGTAATGAATTAAAAAGCTAAAATAAACTTCATTATTAATATATCATTTTATTTATTTATTTTTTTAAAGTTTCACTGCTACCGGCCAGTCCCAAGGCTGCAACATTTTTTTTTTAATATTACGATTAACACATTAATAAAAAAAAATCCAAATCCTCGGAAAATTCTAAGATTAACCAATTTTGGATAATATTTAATCAGGTGCGAATAACTTTCAAATAACATTTATCACTTTAAGTGTGATTAATTAAATTTTGAAATAAAAGTTGCATCAGAAAATGAAAATATGTCACGTCCAACTTTCTTATTCCTAAAGTATCTACTCCAATAATTAATTTTATATATATTTTAATCTTCAATAACATCAATAAGTATGTTTGAAATCTAAAACGCAAATATCGATCTCAAATTCTTAATCAAAATTTAATTTCTACGATGATTACTTTATAAAAAAAATTCTAAATTCAACGGTCCAAACAAATGGAAATAAATTGTTTACACAGAAGAGGGTTAAAATGTTTATAAATTACTACAATCATTACATTGCTCCGTTTAATATCGATTTAAGCCTTATTCCATATCGATACCAACATTATTTTAATTGAAAAGATAATTAATTGATGTCTCTTTCGGGCACATACATTTAAAAAATAAATAAAATTAGTGAAGTAATCTCAAATCGCATGTGTTTGATTTTGAATCACACAAGTTACCGTTGTACAAGATTTATTTACATTGAACTTCTGTATATCCGCTCTTAAATATCATTTCTCTTTACCGATCTTGAGGTAATAGTTACATTTGTCTCAAATGTCATCGAAAATTTAGAAGAAGTGGATGAAGACAATGATTTCGTATTAAGATCACCTTTTTCTAGTGCTGTGGATTCTAAATGGATAATTTAATATAACTTTTTAAATGAAATATATTACATTAGTACATACATATGCTGTCAATGCCACAAAAATGGGTTGAATTGATTGTAAGATTTTTAATTATCCCTACTGGTATGATTTTAAAATATATTAGATATAATAATTGATAGATCATAGATAATTTAATCTAAGTTTATCACCTCAGAAAAATAGATAATGAAAACTGAAATTGCAGTCAAGTACTGTCAAATACAATGATTAGAAATACGTGAGTAAAAGAGTCCCTTCACCAACGTCATATGCTATCTCCCCCATTGTTTGTAAAAAAGATTAAAAGTATTTTTACTTTTTAATTAAAGCTTACATGTTGAAAAATTTTAAAATCCCCAGAAGGTACATCTCTAACAGCTGCCCAGTTACAAAAAAAATTCATATCTCCAACTTAATTTGGATGGACTGCAGATGAACGCAACAAATTAAAAACAGCTAGTAATATGATAAAATATTGCATATTCTTAAGGAAACATTAGGCAATAATTTTTTTCTCAAAATTAGTTAACTTATCAAGACCTTTTTTGTTTCCCTTCCTTAATTCTATACAAACTTTTGTTGAATGGACGAAAGAAATTGGAGTTTCCCGAATGTAATGGGGAGGAAAATATAAATAATAATATATATTCCTGAAAACAATAAAACCGTTTGGAAGGGGGTTATGAATTGAAAATAAAATTCATGTCCAGCTCCCTACAATGACATTCAGAGTAAAATGACAAAAGTGTGTACACCAACCTAAAAAGGTTCTTGGTTAGTACTAAGAACGTAACGTTCCTTAACCAACAGACCTTCTAATACTGGATGATTTGGCTGCATCCACGCGCTCAACGGCCAGGTTTATCTCTCAGTCTAATGAAGGACCAAGTACCCACCTTATAAAAGCTGTTTGTCCCAGTATTATTTCCCTAAATAAGTCTGATATTACAGAATAAATAATTTCTCTGACGGGATCAGGTCATGTGCCTTACAAACTTGGCTTACTTACTTCACCTAGTTCCTCTATCATACTTCTTCATTCTCAGCACGGGAAAGTAGCAGAAGGAAGGGTCACTTTTTATTTTTCAATTAAAAATTCCAACATATGATTTGGCATACTCGAAAAGCTTTTTAGCCCATAAAAATATTTTTTAAAATGTCTATCAGTTCTTTATTACAATTTTTAGATATCCGAAAAAAATAATAAAGTATAAAAAACGTTCATGGATTTTACTCCCCTTCTCATATAAATAAATTTTATTTGATCCTTTAGTAGCTTGATTGAGGGTAATATCAAGAGCCAGCCGTTGAGTCGATGGTTAATGTGAGCGTGATTTCATCCAAACCTAGGTTCATCTTTTCCCTGAATAAATACTGTTTTGGTAGTTTTTGTTTATCTTCTGAGCGAACTAGTTTCGTGTCAGTGTTATAATTTTTCATTATCATCTTTCTGTCTTATTATTATTTGACCTAAATACTTACTCAAAGGTGTTAATTTTTCTCATCTAATATCTACTAAATCTAATAAATACTTTGAACGGAGTAAATAAAATAAGCGAAAGAATGAGTTGACTTATCACATAAATTTATTATGAAAGGTTTAATGCCTCTTTCCTCTCGCAATCTTTTAATTTTTGAACTGCTGTTGTTAAGTCTAATGAACTATTAACCAGTGAATGACTGGCGAAACAGGGCTTCAAAATTCTACACGGGAATTTTCAACATTTTAAAAACATATTTTAGTTGTTATCTTGTTTTCCTTTTGATACTTATCAACCTTATTATTTGAGTTCCGACCCTATTCGTCTCGGTCTTATATATAAATAATCTATAATCTATTTATGCAAAGAGACAGGATGTTTAACTTTTGAATATCTGAAAGAGTATGAGCGAAGAGTGCTGCTTGGACATCTGTTCCAGGCAATGGAAATCGCTCCGGAAATAGAAGAGAGGAGGAATCCTTCGGAGCTGCTATTTCTGAACGAAGGGGGTAAGGCATTTTCCTTCCTCCTTCTAGTCGCTTATGTTTTAGATGGGATAGGTATAGGGAAAGGGATAGAATGGAATATGTATAGATATATGTTCATACTCTGATATAAGAACATTACAGCGTGTTCGTGATATTGCAATGTTTGAAAATTTTGATAAACTTGTAAAAGAAATGGAATTCAACAGAAAATAAAAGCAAAGTGAAATGCTTCGAAAATACATAAAATTGTATGGAATAAAATATTTGATCTGGAGAACTTCGACGACAATAAAATTGTGCTCCGTCATCAACATCACATAATCCTTCTATTTAGGAGCACAACTCATGTGAGTTGCAAAAGGGTAAGTTAAGGATATTATTCTTGCAATAAGAAAAAGAAAAACTGTGGAAACAATCCTTGTAAGGAAGTCTGCTTACCCTTGATAGAATACTGTGGATAATTAGTTGCCTGTTTCATAACGTTCTGGATATGATTAGCCCAAGCAGCATTTATTCAGAATGATATTTCCTGTATACACCTTGTGCTTTCAAGGATGGGAACATCCTTCACACATGAGGAGTTTGAAGAGTTTTTTCCTCTAAATTAAAGTATATTCAATATTTTTTCAAAAGTATGTAGCTTCATGCACAAAAGCCTAGGACCATAGGACATGGTTATTTTATTTTTTCTTTGCACCTTACCATGTAACATCACAGCAGGTTGATACTGCGTAATATCAAAATTCTACAAATATAACAATTTAAAATTTTCAAAGCAGTTGTGGAAATTTAATTTCCCTTTTGTCCTCTCTCCGCTCTCATCTCTTCTTCTCCTTTCACTGCGGCTCCTATGACTCTTGGCTATACTTGAGCCGGTCCTCTTCGCCCTAGGTAGAGGTTGGCGGGGCCAATTAAACTGATCATCCCGTACACAACATTTTTTGTAACATAGCTAACAATGTTCAGCACATGCTGAGGGAAATAGTTCTGCGGGAGAACATCCACATGGAGGGACTCCAGTTTCCCTCAGCAGGTTACCCCTTTTTGCCTCGAAGGCGCTGCAAACAACAATCTTGTGCTCAGCATACCTCTGGATTAAATAAAATTAGTTCCGTAACTCCGAAGTACAGAGCATTTCTTTTACATTTCTTCAGTTTACAAGAGAGATATTTGAACAGACGGGATCTTCAATAAGATGCGCTTATTGTTTATTTTTTTTAAATGTTACTCTCCTTAAAATTGGTTTGGAAGAATCTTAACTATAATTCTGGATGAACCAAAAACTGTTAAATAAAAATGTTTGAACGTTCTAAATTGGTAAAAAGTGGACAAGGTGTTCTGTATTAACTCAGATATACAGATATATGAAGATGACAGGTAGGAAACAGTGAACTGGTTTACATGGTAACGCTGCAACTTTACTAATATTGGTTTGATTTCGGTGATATTTTTTTTCTTTTTGAAGGAATTTAATTTTCTTTTAAATCATAGATAAACTGCAGGAATACTTTATTTCCTGAGGTTGTTCCAGAAGTTTTCTTATAACATTTGGATTTTTATTTCGTATAATAATAATTATTGTATCTAATAAAATTTCAGATTCGACTATTTAAAATTTTCATTCCCTTTTTTGCTAATTGTTGGATCAAACTTATATTTCCACTGAGGTGAAACAGCTTTTTTTTATTGAATCAGTTAATTGCATATATTTTGTCTGTGAGTGGCCACCATTTTTATCTGATTGGATAGGACGGTGTTGGCGTTCTCAATAAGGCATCCTAATTTAAGAGGGGGATCTGACCGCTACTCATCTATCGTAAGCCATCGAATAATGAAGGGGGTCATAGGGATAATCGGTGCAAAGAACAAAGAATTTGTGGTCATTATCTGAGGTGTGGTTTGAAAAGTGCTAACTGTTTGAGAACTGTATTTAGGTATTTAGATGGAAAGGATTAAATAACTTTTATTATCGAGTATTTTTTCTGTCTACTATCGATCTTTTCATTTCGTGGGACCGCCACAGAAGTAAAAGTCGACTCCCTTCAGGCCGGATTAGAACCGGCGCCGCTGCAGTAACGAGCCAGGAGGCCCCCTGGTTAGATCATGGTGGAATCATCCACCTAACCTTTCAAGGTTAAGGGTTTACTTGTTAAGTTATCAAGAGGATATTGTCGAATCAGTTTTATATAAATAAACATGAAATATTTATGACGGAAAAAGTGTTTTAAATGAACAAACTGTGAAAAATTATTTAATATAGATTGATTTATAGCAAAGCCTACCGACGCCAACTACACGAAATTTCAAAACAGGCCCAGTTGTGAAACTTTTATGACGACTCTTATCAAATATTGCTTCATATCCTTTTTGTAATCAGTAAATAGAAGCCTATTTCCGCTTTATTTTATTTTCGAGGTCAACGATCCGCGGGTTAAGTCAATGTTTTAGGTTATAGTTTTGGAATTTATCAGTGAAAAGTTATTATGATTAATCAAAAAATAAGTAGGAATCGATTTCCTGCAATATTTTAATTAAGAACCTTGAGATACCTTGTCATTAAAAAAACTAATAAACATACTTATTAAAGTAGGTAAATTATAATATAATGAATTCATTAACTATAACTTGAGATTCCTCGGAATTCTTTCCTCGCTTCCAAAAGAAGCTAAGTTCCGAATAACCTTCGGGATTGTATATTTCTGAGTACCATCGTAATAACAAGGGATGGCATACCCTATTTTCCTTCAAAATGAAGCCAAAGAGAGGACAGTTGAGGACGCTCTTGAAGATCATAATTACGTCGAGATTAACAGGGATATCCGCCATTTTAATCTAAACTGAACCAGAAGGAAGCTTTTGGTTGGCTCCCATTTCTTTGCCACGCTCTTGTAGTATACTATTATGCCTACGTTTTTCCTTCACTTTTCCTCGCAGCTCACCCTCACCTCCTTCACTATACTCTTTACTATATTTATTTATGGTTGGTTCGGATTACTACCGTGGCAACATATTTCCTTTATTATACACACTTCAACTATTATAATGATTTTTTTTTTAATATAAATTCTTTTTTATATGTATATTGGAATTTACAACTTAAATTCGATTTGCTGAAGTTTATAATGGAGTGATACAGGCGTGTAGAGAAACTACACAGAGGTAGCACTCTAATGACGTTTTTACATTAGCAGGTCTCATGGCCATCTTCATTTCAGGCGCCTCGGAAGATTGTCAAGAATGGAATAGGAAGCAAGGTTAGAAACTAGTGGGTTTAGGTGGTTAGGGAGTTTATAATGGAAGGAATGATATCTGGTTCGGGCTAGATAGGTTACATATGGAATATTAAGGTCTTTATGTATGATTTTATTTGTGCCAAAGTAGTAGAGATTGTAAGGATTTGATACGAGAGGAATTCGAAGCTTTAGTGGAGCCTCAAAGCTCAAGTTCGTATATCCAGATTGACCTCATTACAATGATGTAGATCAGTCTTCTGTAATGGAAGTTTAGACCGTCTTTCTAGTAAGTAATAGTATGAGTCAACGTGCAGTGAGGATTCCAGGTTAGTTGTTCAGTTTCGGCCCAAGGTAGCGGATCTATTGGACGGGGAAAAAACAACATTATTAATTATGGATACTATAGGACAGTCGGGAGGTTTACGACGAAGTGCACGGTGATTTGATAGGATTTGTTGGGATTTATTTTAATTCTCCAATTACGACACCATTCTTCGGGGGCTGTGATAGGGATTGGAGAGTTTGGAGTGCAATCAAAGGGGAATTATTAACTTCCTACACAAGTGTCATCGGCATATGTGGTGAGTTTAGTGTTAGGATTGGTTGGGATGTCAGCTGTATAGGCGGTGTAGATGATGGATCTGAAGATACTATCTTCCGGAACACTAGCGGACTGAGAATAGAAGGCTGAATAGGGACCATTGTGGTTTACTTAGAATAGTCTAACTGTGAGAAAGGAGCGGATCATGAGAAAGTAAGTAGAGGGTAGGAATATACGGTGTTTGTAAAGCAGTCCCAGGTGCGTGGCTCAATCAAAAGCCTGTTCTATATCGAAAAAGACTTCCGCGCAGTACATTTCGCGTTCCAAAGAAGACTGAAATCTTGGATGGGTTGTAGGCGTTTCAAAATGCGTTTTTCGAGGATTTTGCTCATGATTGGTAATAGAGACAGGGCGGTAGGAGAATGGGTATTCTGGAAACTTTTGGGTGGTTAGTTACCACTTTAACTATAGATAATTGTATTTAAATTTAATATTTATTAGTACATGTAGCTACTAAATGAGTAATGTATTCAATTGAATTCGGCTATGAAAGATAATTGAATATTACTGTAATATCAGCCGTGGATTGACTCCGGGGTCGTGAGCCCTTCCTTGGGTACATCCAGGATCTATAAATTGGATACCTGTCCCTTCAATTAGTTGGGCATAAGAGTAGATTAGGGGGTTGAACGTAGATGTGGCCACATCTTAACCAAGAATAACCAAGGGTCAGGAGACGGAACTCACTAAATTCTGAAGCCAAGATGTTCTATGAGCTTTATTGGCAAAGATTTTTTTATATATTTATCATCCGTATTAAATTCTTATATATATTACCGCTTTTATATTCTCTTTTATGTTTAACTTTTCATTTAATATTGTATTTTAGTTTTGGGTTATTAATAAGATATTTTTCAGGACTAAATCCAGTGTACTGGAACATCATTTTCGGTTATAAAGTGTTTCAAAAACTATGCGCATATTCACTTGACGCATATTTGGCATATCAGAAATATCAGTTCATTCGTTAGGTCAGTACATATAACTTATGTATGAATTCCAACAAGGAATAAATGCTAGAGCGTGTAGAAATGTATTTAAAGTGCTTGGTGGATGTACAGTTTATAAGAGAACATGCAGAAAATGTGAAAAAATTTAAATAGGTAATTTCGATTTTTCCTATAAACCTCGCGCTGGGCGACCGCCTTCGATCGAAAACGATGCTGTCAGGATAACGTTAGAGCTAAATCCTTCCTTGGCAATATTATAGAGGCTTAATTCAGTTCAACAATCCATTTCGGACCATTTGTGGGAAGTAGGATCGGTGTGGAAATTTTCAAGATTGGATGCACCAAGAGTTTAGTGAGAAGAATTTCAATGTTCATATGCAAATCTCTGCTTGCACGGAACAAAATTAAACCCTTCTTGAATCAGATGCTAATTGGGGATGTAAAGTGGATTACTTATGTAAACATCGTAAGGATCAATTACTGAGAGCCTTGTGAACTTGGAAAACCTGCAACCTTCGCCTCTAAACCCAAGTTGAGTATGATCAAGGGAATGTTGTGTATACTCTTTGATAAAAAGATAAGTTTTAATCAAATAACATTTTTCTTAAAATTGATAACATTTATAACCTATCGAACATACCTTAGTAAACATAAAACTGAGATATCCCAACAAAATAATTTAGGCACTTCTTTTTTTTTTTCTTACAAATTTTTTGACTCGGGCACTTACATAAGCTACACAAATATGCATTGAAAAGTAAATTTACTTGACATAATCATAGAAGACACCAAACGAGAAGTGATGCCATAAAATGAGATTCAGCGAGACTGCGCCGCCTGTGGTTCAACAGCCCATGAAGGCTATATCCTCCTTGAATCCCATTGGCTGTCTAGTGCCTGTACCTTTATTACCAGTCTATTTATAATAAATATTGATTGTATAAGTTAATCAATTTTTTTTTTTTAATAATTTATTTATTGATATTTACAACTGTATAAACATATATACAAGTAAATTTGCTGTAGGTGACATAGTGACATGATAATAACATGTGGAGAATCTACCCACTGATAGAACTCCAATAACATTTCTAGAGGAGAAGATCTCGAGGCCATCTTCTTTTCAGATGCCTAGGAGGATTATTAGGTAATGAAGGAGAAGCAAGTTTAGAAACAAGTGGATTTGGGTGGTTGAGAAGTTTATTATGGAAGGAACGGTATCTGGTTCTGGCCAAATCGGCAACATATGAAATATTGAGGTCCTGATGGATGACTTGATTTGTGACAAAGTAAGGAGCATTAAGGATTTTACGAAGGATTTTGGACTGTAAGGATTGGATTCTGGAGGAATTTGATGGTTTAGTGGAGCCCCAAAGTTCATCTCCGTATGTCCAGATAGGCCTTATAATAGTCATGTAGATCAGTCTTTTAATCAAATTTAAATAAATCATTTTATATCAGGTTCAAATCAAGTTTATTAAAATATCAGTCTATTAGACATGGATCCATACATTGTTTAAAAAAAATAACAACTCTTTCTAAAGCTCAGTAATTGATCTATCTTTCTAATAAAACTAATTTTATTCCTTGCATACTCATACCCTACAAACAAACAAAATGGTTTTTTAAAAAAATAAATAATTTCTTCTACTAATTATGTAAAAACTATAGTGTACAGCATTTTTTAAGATTACTGACTATAAAAATTACAATTGTTTGTTACATTATGCTCTATATTGATGTGATTAAATCAACTCGAGGTTTGTGCTAATAGTAATTGATTATATATCTTTTTGGACATAGGCTGGTGTTATGTATCTATTTTCCAGAGTAAATGAGTTTGTTCTATCATTTTATTTATATTTCTTAGTTTGAGTTTCTAATCAAAAGTATATTTAAAAATGATATTTTGTCGATGATTGTTTTCTATATCGAATTCTATGGTAAAATCTAATCTGCAGGAATATTTGTTAAATTTACTATTTCTTTTTCGTCATTTTTGGTTGGTATCGCGGTTACTATATCGTCAATAAATTTATATATAAATGATATATCAAATGGGATTTTGCGTATTAATGTGTCTAATATATTTTCTATCACTACACCATGACCTTCATATCCCTTTTGTCCTTGACCTCGTATTAACCAAATTCTCAAAATTCCATATAAACCTTTCTAACCATACTAATCCTTATCTAGTTCCACCCATCCCTACAATCCAATTTTAGAGAGATTTTATTTATTTGTATGTACATTTTTTTTTCCTTTTCCATTTATTTTTCATTCTTATTTTATTTTATTTTAGTATTGTGATCATTCATCACTATTACTTAATGCCCACAACGGTGTGGCTTGTGTGATTGTAATATCTATCAATAATATCGTATTTTCTTTTTTTTAAATAAATTTTCTAAATATTATCTTTTGCTTTTAAAATGCAAAAAACTACCGTAATTTTAGGTTGTGTTTCTCAAAACTCTTTTGTTATTCTGTCCATTCTTTGAGTGGGTCTTAGTGTTACGGTTTTTATTTTTGTTTTTGTTGTCACATTCCAGATATACGTTTACCTAAATAGTTAATTTCAGACACATAGATTTGGGAGACTTAATTATTTGGACTGAGGGGACCTAACGTTTATCTACGCAGATTTGAAATTTTTGATGACCGTAATACGTTCGTGTTTAGGCAAGTGAAAGTAAAAATTGTTTATTTCTATTGATTCAATCATATTTCCAAGGGAACAGAAAACATTAGAAGACGAAATAATAATTATCGAAGGGCGTGGTAAGAAATAATTATTTATAATTGAATAATTTTTGTAAAAGACAGGTGCATTTGGCAATGGCGTTCATGGTTGTGACATTGAGGATGACATAATTCCGTTGAAAGCCTTGACAGTAAAACCTTTGTGACCATATAGCAGCTATTGAGGCACGCCTTCTTATTGCTAAACCCCATTTCACATACGACCGTATTATTGAATAATCAGCTCTTATTATTTCATGTCACTTGTAAGTAGCATATTGATATTTTAATATTATTAATAAATTACATCTTTTTTTTTGTTGATAAATTAAATATTTGTATATTTTTGAAATTTACTCTAAATATTTTATAAAATGTGTACAGAAATTTTCCTTTTTTCAGTTGCCTTGGAATAGATTTGAACAAACTCTATTCTTATAGATCGAGTTAAAATTTTAATCACAACATAAAATTAAAATAGAACTATCATAATATGGTGTTATTAGTTGTTTTATATTATCATTTGTGTTATTAGAACACAAATTACCACGGTAATTTTTTTTTATTTTACTGCAAAACCCAAGGCTATATCTATATCTAATAGTGATTAAGAGGAACTCGATGCCCTGGATGTATATTGTAAAATGAAAATCTTTGAAAAATATTGCTGAATAACAGTACATTCAATAAGTAATCATTCAATTATTTTTTTCAAAAATTCATTTTCGGGTAATTTTCGTTGTCCACATCCCTTATTAAGAAGATTGCTTAAAATTCTTATACAGCAGGGCCAAACATTTGAAATTGTCCTACAAATAGAGGTGTCTTTAAAGCGAGAGGTCTTCATCAGTAATAGGTTTTACTGCACCAATAAATAAACAAAATAAGATATCAGGCTTGTCTACTCACCTTCGTCACCAGTTCCCGTTATATTGTAATACAGAAAAAGGTTTGTAGTCTCATTGATAGCATTAGTTCAATATGTATTTAAAAAGGTATTATTCTAAATTGAGTCTCTAGAATGGTCGGGAACATATGCCTTCAAGTTGTAATAAAAAGTAAATAAAATTTCCAAAAATATTATTAAAAAATTCATGTTATACATGTTATACTTTTGTAATATTAGCCCGATTTCTTGAAATTATTGTTTGTTTCTTTTTTGGGGAGTTGAATCACTATCCCAAAAACATCAGCGGTCAAATGAAAAATGAAAAAATTAATCAGACCTAATTAAAAAATTAAGAACCGGAGATAGAAAAAATAAAATGTTATAAACATTTTTCTTCATTTGAAACTAATATTTCATCCTTATTAAAGCGAAACTAATTTTCGCCCTTATAAAGTCCAAATCTTGTTAATGTGGGCTGGAAGAGTACAAATGTACGTTGTAGTAACGTAGAATTTGGATAAAATACAGAGGAGTTATGATTGATTATATGAAAAACAGACTCCATGAGAACAAAAAATATCTTCCAAATTATTCAAGTTGAAAAATTTCGTAATTTTTTTTTTAATGTTCTTTAAGGGTTTCTGGCCTTCAGCGTGGCTATATTATATATATAATATAATATAATTTGCTTTTTCCTTTAAAAAAATTTATTGGCCAAGATTATTTGAAAGTATATAAAGTTTTTATAATTTTTTGTAAAGATAAATTCATTCAATGGAATCGGTAATATTTTAAGCTTATTCTTCTGAATGTGAAAAATCGATTGGTATATAATAATTTTGGAAAAAAAAATTATACTTTCAGAGCTACGCCCCAAGAATGTTTAATTTTGTACACAACTTTTTTTTTACCTCAGAAATCGGGGACTTCAGTAGCTTTAAATCTTCCCGTAGAGACACGGAACCTTCAGAAAAGAAACAAAAAAAAGCAGCATTTATATATATTTTATTTCTATCCTGCGAAATTAACTCTTTCTAAGACAGTGGTCATATTCATAGCACTATAGAAGAGGCTTTAAAAGAAATATCTTAGATCATAGTTGGCAGCTATAGGATTGTTGTAGGGCAAAAGCAAAAATTTGTTGCGTGGGTGCATTAGCTGATTAAAATTTAATGGAGTTCAGTATGTCCTGCCAGAAAATGATTTTTCGATATATATGCGCTATAGTTTGGTTAAACTTTTAAAAAACAATGTTTTTAAATATTCATTTTCTTTTTTTTTTGTTCCCAAAAATATCCAAAACAGCAATAATTGGTGGGTAAGATAGATTTATCCCATCCCAGTATAATTTTTTTGTAAGTGAATTATAATTTACTTTTGTACCCTAATTTTTATATATTCTCAGATGGAATTTTTTTATTATTTGAGCAAAATTAGTTCTGTCCTAGGATAAATTCTTACTCCAGTAAGAACCAATAGGTTCACTTTCTGAGCTAGTTCCGCCTCCTCATCATCTATCTTTATAAGGAGGGGCCTAGTATTAGTTGTAGTATCAGTCAGTTACTCTCTATGTCAGCAAGGTTTTTTATTATCTCTCTTTTCCATTCTAATAGATATAATTAAATTCAGTATTGCGACACTAAGAATTATTTTTTATTTACATTGCTCAATATGGATGATGGGAAACAGACGCTATATTTGACGACACTGCTCAATTGTATTCTCAAGGGTCATGACCTGAATACTATTCAAAAAATTCTATTATTAATTATCTTAAAGCATTGGTGGAAGGATGAAGTTCGTTGGGCGTCCGGTAGATGACTAACCGTATAAGAACATTCTTTCCTAGTCTTTCTTTTAGTTTCGAAGTCCCTAATGCTTTTTAATCAAAATTTGAAGATGTGGTTATGTGTTTTACATGTTATTATTTATAATACATACATATATATACATGTATAACGTATGTGTATAATAATGTTAGTTATTAATGTCTACCGTTAATATACTATAATATATTTTAAATTATTTATAAAAATATTTTGTTTGTTTATTATTGCTTAAAGGCGTGCTATTATGATGAAGCTATAAACACAACACATGCATGCACGCCCCTCCTCCTCCCCCCCACACACATGTGATTCAAACAAATGTAAAAGAGTAACGTGATTCATACAAATGTAAAAATTAGTAATAAATAAAATAAAAATAAAAATAATAAATTTAAAAAAAATTCAAATCGAAGAGGAGTTACAATTTAGAAAGAAGGCGATGTGCTTTTAAAAATTTAAATACTAATGTAACTTTAGCTTCCTCATCTGTGAGAGCTTCTGATAAATTTGGGGGCAGTCTATATATAGTTTAAACTATCGAATAAAGTATAAAATATTTACTATTTAAAATATAGTACTATTTACTATATAAAATATTTACTATAGTATAAAATATTTCAAACTATCGACAATTACTTATCAATGACTACACAATTTTGAAACTTAAAAAAAGCAAAACAAAAAAAAATAGGCAAGTCAAAACATCTTGTTGATCTTCGTCAAAGAAGAGGAGCAGACGACTGAATCTCCCAACCAATAATTGAACATTAAATAAATTATAAATTGTTTTATCAACAGTTTTTCGATGCTACTGATGCATATAATAAAATCAAAATAGCATGAACAAAATACATAATTCACTATAGATTTAGAAATATCACTACCACACTATAAAATAACAAGTAAACTGTGACATAAGAGCTCAGAGCTATTCGCCCAATAACGGGATGCTGCGTAAAAAAAAGTAATTTTTTAAGAATTAAAATGCTAAAGGTGAAAATTAATACTCTTAAATCTTATTAGATAATGTTTCAAATTATAACTCAAGGCTTCCATATATTTTATATTTACTTTAATGCGTCAATATTCTACAATACATTTTAAATAATGTATAATAATATTTGAATTTGAAACTATCAATAATTACATACTTAACACTACAAAATTTCGAAACTAATTAACGTTGAACTGCTGTTGCGCACATATATTGCTCTAAAGGCAGGGGGCTGGAAATAAATATTTCATATTTGCTATTAATTGTAACTACAAATAACATAATTTGATATTGTATAACAGAAAGAAAGAATAATCATACATCAGAGTTGTGTAAAAAACACATAATATGTGATAGATTCAATATAAAGAGAATTTGAACGAGGATACGATCAGTGGAAATAGAGAAAACTGGTAGGTAGAACGGCATTGGTTCCAAGACCTTTTGTGAATTATTGTTGAGCTCGGGCAATGGCCAGCTCACCACTCATGTAATGAGTGACTCAAGCGCTCTACATAGTCTTTTTAAATTCTGTAACTTGGAATCATTCTCAATTTTTGTTTTTTTTCTTGTTTTCTGTATATATTGTTTGAATGACTACTTAGAACACCAATACTTTGCCCTTAATTGTAGGAGATTGTGTCCAAATTTATTTTATTTGTGCCAACATTTCGGCCTGAATTGTAAGTCTTCATCAGGACTACATAAAAGAACAACTAAACTTGTTTATCCTGTTATATAAAAATTGTAATCAAGTTATCAACCTCAACTGACAGTACCCCCACCAGTTTCTTAAACATAAAACATACAATTGATTTCGTATTTGTTATAATATGTACTTTATTTCTACAGGATACAACGTTTACATTCTAGTGTAGTGAATTTTCACATTCCCAGCCTCATTTAGTTGATTGAAATATAAATGCGGAAAGCGACACTTTCTGAATTAGCCCACCTGGAAGGAGAGGAGACAATATAATTGGAAGGTGGGTATTGGTCTGGTTGGCAGATTGAAACAAGATGGTGACTACAAATAGTAACCCACCTTGTGCAAACAATACTTGCACCATCTACTTCGCAATAGCCACTCGGCTAATCCTGACATTTTGCAACTCCTCTCTCTCGGTCACATTCGCTTCTATATATACACATCTATCTGGTCAGCAACAAACCGGCAACCATGGGTTCTTTGGCAATTTCTAGGAATGGGTGGAGCGCGACTTTCCTCTACAAGAACTAGGCATTTAAACATATTTTGTGGACAGGCCAAGATCGAATGATTACCCTTTGTAACACATGAGTACCACTCAATCATTATTTATAAACCGTCATAAAATTTGTATAAAAATTTTTTCCAGCCATTTCCTGGCACTTACACTTTTACCGCCCTCCCTCAGATTTTAGAACATAGATAAAACCACACACTATGTTCATTCAATAACACTGTATATTTACTTTTTTTTTTTAATAATAAATGGCTGAAGCAGTTTGTTACAGTTATAATAATGATAGATATATATGCATACATATATATATATATGATTTTAAAAAGACACAATGAATTTAAAAAGATACAACAATAATTAATGGATATATAAAATAATGATAAAACAAATAAAATAAAACCACTTGTCATATCACAAAACATAAGATGACATCTGATAGTAAATAAAAAGAAAACAAAAATCAAATACAATTTAACTAAAAAATAATAAATGAAAAAGCAGTGCTTTAGAAAAAAAATAATAATAATAAATATAAATATTGTACCCTTGAATTAAAACGTGATTTAATTGAATTTTTTGTGATATCTAGATTTTTTTTAATTATTTCAAATTGGTATAATAAATTTAATTTAATTTAGTCATTTATCAAGCCCAATTAGTGTTATTTTTTATTGTTTTGAATCCCCCAGCAATGCTGGAGAATCGTTCAAATGCAATACATAAATTAAACACTCTACTAATTTTATTATTACCTGATGGAAAAATTTAATTAAATTTTAAATTTAAAAGGCAATTTAGTGTGAAGTTTTATTTTGTTTAGGGCAAAACGATGGAGGATGTGATATAAAATAATTCCAAAAATTAAAATTTCCATTTTCTGTTACCGGTGTTCCCCATATAACGCTATGATGCTCCGACAAATATACTCACTAAAGAGCCTTATCAAGTAGGATACTGCAGCCCAAGATAGGATCTTATTGAGCGGGCACGTGTGGTGGACGGCCTGCAGACATCGATTGTGCAAGCTTGGAGATAATTTCCTCTCCCATCTATCTACTGACGTGTCCTTTTTTAGAAATGCTAATAAATTTCAAAATATCGATAAAGAAAGTGTAAGCAAAACATATTTCCACGTGCGTTATTTTTTTACTCTCTCATTAAAATGGAAAAACAATTAGCCTAGAAGTTTATGTAATAAATATCGAACAACATTATATAATATAACTTTAGGGAGCTAAGAATTAAAATGCGAAACAGTCATTATTTGA
>NW_027104988.1:977492-996323 GCF_000696795.3 Halyomorpha halys | reverse complement strand
TTGGCTATACTCTCTCAAGTGAAAATATAAGTAAAATATTTGAAAAGCATGCGTAATCAATTTTTGGAACAACACTGCTATAACCCTTAAAGGGTCAGGGATTCAGTACTTTGTAAGGAAGTACTGTTACTAGACCGACGGTTGTACAAGGAGATGATTTGATCAGAATCCATCATCGGCCATATTTTTCTCCAATAAAAAGTACCAACTTTATGGGGCTAGGTGGAACCCACAGAGTTGACTCAGGGGTATAATAACAGAAAAACTAATTATTTGTCACAGCCAGATTCTAGACCCAGGTCCTTAGAGTTAGTAGCACAGTGCCCTACAACTGAGTCACCCCGCTCCCATATATTATACATATCTCCATACAACATATATCTATAAACTGTATAACATCTATCTATATTTCGACCTTAGTTAATATATTCATGAAGTATGTCTATATATTTTTAAATACTTTTTTCCACTCGTATCCTTAACTTATATCTCTACCGTTTATATCAAAGAGATATATTGTTAGGTTGAGAGTCCAACCAGTCCAATGCGATAATGAAAATGAAAATAATTTAAATTAGTGTACGTCACGAAATATTTTAATCAAAGATATAATACGGTATTGATAAATATCAAAATGACAAGGGAACTACTGAAAAATTGTTGATTCTGAAGATGGAGGAAGAACCATGAAATGTTCTAGAAATAATACACTATAATATAAAGATATACTCGTAAATAAAATGTAGTTTTTATACAAGTAACCAATATAGTAAAAGATTAAGTTTCACTTGGAAACCTTCACGGTATATTTCTTGCATATCACATGTGTTCTCCACTTGAACACAAGCATGCTTGTGCCTCTGTATTCCCCTTGATGTAGAATGGTTAAGGATGATTTATATTCAAATCAACTTTAAGATACCCCCAACAAACTTAAAAAATATTTTCAGAGTTTTATTTTATAATTACTTTGCACAGTGTCAATTGTATGGCACATGCAAGTAAACTACCTCCTCAAAGGGTTACTATTTGAAGGAAATAAATAATAAATCCAATCCAAAATCAAATTTTTAATTATTTTCACAGTTCTATCTTATCTATCAAAGTTTAATTTTAAAAAAAATTGATAATATGAAGTAGATATTTTCATTATCTACTCATATCAATTTCTATTATCTACTTTAGATTGACTACTTACCGATACTAGATAACTACTAATATTGAAATAAAGAATATTTCTTTATTATCAACCACTTCTCTTACAAACAGTCACCGTCAAACTTGCATTTACAAATTTTGGAACCATTACTCCCTACTTTTCTTTAAATTATTAACCCACTGATAAATAGTTACCCCACTATTTCTTCCCCAGTTTTGTCATCTGAGCGGTCAAAGCCAAACAAAACCATGGATCAATCACAAAGTCTTAGCCATCAATTTTGCTATTCGAGATCCGATACATTTTTTTTTCTCTTAACATTTTTTTTAAGGCAATCCACAGCGAAGGTGATGTTTGCCTAGTTATCTACAGGTGACCAAGCTATTCTAACCACGGTGGGGAATCAAGTTTTTCATTGTGTAGGACCGACATTTAATGAAAAAAGTCAACGCCCGAGGCCCCGGATTCGAACCGGCGCACAGTGCTTCGAGTATACGGAGTTGGTAGACAAAATTCTGTAGTTAATGAATTATTGCAAAAAACGTCTTTAAGATTACCAACATACCCAAATGGTTGAGGAGGGTGACTGGTGTTCAATAATAACCCATCAACGACGGGTCGCACAGTTAGTTACTTTCTAAGGATAAATAAGTTATGCAAATTACGGCAAATGATGTAGACATAATATAAGGGTTCAAAATATGTAGATATTGGGGTAAAAAAATTAGAGCTTCAAATTAAAAATAATAATTATATTAATACAAAATGACTACAAAATTACTATAAAATTACTACAAAATTACTATAAAATTACTACAAAATTACTACGTCAGAGTCTGAATCTGACGTATCTAGTTCTAAATTTGAAATAAAATAGTTTAAACGTTTATTCAAAGTGTTTGAGACTTTAAAAAAACCTTCAATATCTTTATCAACTTTTTAATATTTTCTTGATATAGTTCTCGGTGCAGCAATGAAGGGATCAGACATGATAAGGATACTCCTCATTAGATCCCTACTAGTATTTGTCCTAGACGATTTGCAAGTGTGTTGTAGTATACTTTTTTCGAAACATATTTTGCATAGTTTTTTTTTTTTTTACAGAGAATTCCATAAACGATTTTTTTGGTCGGCCACATGTAGAAATTTGAACAGAGGATGTTTTGTTTTCTAATTTTTCATAAATATAATCTGGCAATAAAAATGATAAATCGAGCCAATGTTTATGTTGGGAAATAAATTATTTCAAACTTCGGTGGCAGCTTTTCCATTTGTTTTTAGTTGCCACTCACCAAAACACGTAAAACTTTGTGATAAGGGCATGAACCTCATCAGAGCTATTTTCCAAGTTGAAATATTTCATCGAAAATTTCATGATTACTTCTTTCTTTCGCTCGGTAGGAGTGGAAGGAAAGATGTTAAAAACATTTGAATTTTCTGAAAAAATATAAAAAATAAAAAAACTTGCTAGTATATGCAAATTATTTTTTTTCATTGGGTTCAAGATAGCCCAATAAATAATTATACAACTAAATCACAACAATGGTTTTAGCTTTGTTGAGAAAAGTCATTTTAAAATTAGGAAAAATTAATATTTCGTGATATTTGTTTGAATTAACATTTTATTTATTAAACTTTCCCCATTTTTTACAGTAGTAAATATACCTCGGCTCTTAGATTCCATGACTATAGGTGTGTTTTTTCTATAAAGAAGAGACTGTGCGGAAGTGAAACAAATCGTAACTGATAATGTGGTTACCTCAAACGGAATTAATTCCTAAAGTTTAATCTTTATATGGCCTCATAGGAACATGTAAACAGTTTAATATATGTATACATCAGTAGTCTAAGGATTAGTTTAAAAATCCCAATAGTTAATAACTAGTAAAACAATTCTTTTAATTTCGATTTTTATCAATTGAATGATGCACTGTCCGGCGCCACCCACAGATCTCAGAATGATAGACCTAGGCCTAACCATCCGAGTCCCATCTTTAACTTTTAGAGTTGACTCAAATTGAATAACTCATAAAAAGTTGTTAGTGTTATAAAGAAACGTTACATAAAGTTCAAAGAAAAAATTGTTGTAGTTAAAAACCTTACATCATTTCGTTCATTTTATATCAGTAATTCTTGTACAAATCAATAAATATATTTTTTGCACAGGTTATAAAAATTTGCTACATTTCTTTAAAATTGTCAACCCTTTCTTGCATATGTTGGGCCAAAAAAGAACAAAAACCCAGAATGGTAACAGGATCAAGGAATCATTTAGAAAAAAATTAAAATTTTCCTTTAATAAGCTAAGTCAATTTTTTCATAATATTTACATTTCCAACGCTATTCCAGTTAAACAGTAGTAATTCAAATCAGGCAAGTATTTAATTAAAGTACCTTCCTCTTTTCATACTGTGGATAATTTCTTTAAAATGTGCCATTAAAACCTTCTTAACTATTTTTTTCTACTCATAAGTGTTACCATTATAATATGTGGAACTTTGTAAAAATAACATCAATTTTATTACAGAAAATTTGAATATATTACATATTGAATACACTTATTTATACATATATATGTCATAAAATATATAAAATCAAGATAAATACAAGGGCTTATAGCCCAAGGTTATTATCGAAGGAAGAGGTTACAATGACCGATTTACGTTGTGAATTTTTATTTGAATAACTTACATAAACATTGTTTCACCATTTCGCATAAAATAATGACATTTACTTGTATTGTTAGCCCGGCTCTTAGCATATCTTCAGGGACAGTCAGGCCAATACTTTCTCATTGTTCCGTTTCAAAATAATTGATAAATATCGGGATCACCATGACTTCAAAAAAGGATTAATTAATAAACAAAATTATAAGAATTAAATTTAGATAGTATAACCTTCTTTAGCTAATTTAACCATGTTAATCGGTTCAGAAGGGATCGTATATTTGGGTTATTTTTTTTAATATATTTAATATGGAATTTCCTATATAAATTTATTATTTATATAAATAATACCAAATAAATAAGGTCTCGAATATTTTGATTTTTTTAAATTACATTATATGAGAAAATTCATGTATAAGGGGCTAAAACACGACAAGACTAAGGGTTCAAAGGTATCTTAGATTGAGGGAATCGAACGCTATTCTTAGCCAGAATCAATATTACTCAGGTTAGCTAGAAATTATTTAAAAGTTAATATGTCTGCCAAAAGTACCACAACTCAAAATTTAAGCTATGAATTACAGTGTGGATGACCTGAGAGTAATTTTTACTTTTCTTTTACATTTTCCTTCTTCATTTCCTTAATAAAACGTTATCAGTAGTCATCTTCTCGAGAATTTTGTACTCTGGATGAACTTTGACATAAGGGACGATGATAAACATTTCTCCGTAATGATTTCTATTGCATTTTCCTTCATGATTTTTCATCTGATTTGGGAGGCAAAGCTAAGGGAAAAGTGCCAGGCGGACGACCGATGAATAGGTACGTCCTTATATCGGATTTGGCGAGAAACAAAGAAATCACTCTTGGTGGAGTCAAGAGGTTGGCAACGGATAGAAAGGGTATTTAAGAATTAAAGAAAAGAAATATTTTTTATCTTGACCTGTTCAGCACAAATGTTAATTAATATTCTAATTCAACTACTTTTATGTTATAACAATTTGACTTTTTACTTTCGGAGAATTAAATGGAAAATGAGGAAATAAAAAAGACTTCAAAGGGGTTCACAAAGTTTTTTTCAAGGAGGCAGATGTGGTAAAAATAAAAATATCACAAGAATACTGATGCAACTATAAACCTTTTTAAATTTACTTTATTGTGTTTCCGGGCTAAAAAATGCACCTACTAGATGTTGGTAAGTCGACATAAAATTTAAAACTTCACCATGAGAGAAATTTTGTAAGTACAATTAATTCGATTTACAAACAATTTGTATACCTAATCCAACATCAAAAAGTTAATTTCACAAAACTTTGCAGTTGCGTCCAGAACAGCAATATGTTTTGTAGATAATCTCATAAGATATTCATTCAAAGATTCATTTTATAAAACGAGTTGTTTGTGTCAGATAAAATGCTTAAAGCTATTTAGCCGTTTATTAATTAAATACATTCCTGAACAGAATTGACCGACACCAAATGAATCGTGATCTTTCATAGATTTCTTAATTGGGAGGTTCAAATTGTGCTAGAAATCGAATCGAAATTGAAGACAATAGTTCTGCATAATTCTAATAATACATCTAAAATATCTCTCGTTATTGACAAGGGCGTCAACCATCAATCTGTGTATAGATTTATCATGAGATAGGAAGGGAGTGCCAGGGTAGCTGCCCTTTGTGCATGCGTGAGTCATTAGCTATGACACAGCCGAGCCCTTTATGACTCAAAGGGCTGTGTGAACCTTGTACCATAACAATTAGCCTAGATTAGATTCTTGCTTATCGATTTTGGAAGGGTCCTTCCAGGCTTTATGTACTTAGAATCTTTTATTGACATTTCAGATTTAATTTTTTTTTTATTGTATTTTTCTCTTTAATTTTTATTTTATTCTGATTACGCAGCCCAAACTCTTCGCAGGGCTTACTGTGTGTTGTGGTTATATATCGTGTATCAAACTGTTGTAAATAACGGCCCATATATTTTTTATTGTAACCACTACAATCAATATTGTAAACTACATAAGCAATATCAAAATATTTGTCCCTATCCCCAGCATTCTTCATAGAAAAAAAAATTCCTTTTCCTATTTCCTTTGTAAAACGTTATCATTAGTCATCTTCCTGAGAATTTTGTTTTCCGGTTGAATTTTGATATGAGGGATGAAGATAAGCATCGTATCGATGTCTGTTGCATTTTCCTTGATGAATTTTAAACTGGGCTCGTGAAATACAAACGTCAATTATTATTCTAGTTTGAATACTTTGATGTTTCATAAGTTTTACCTTTTAGTTTAGCAAATAGTTTCTTCTTCCCCTTGCGCAGCAGTAGCATCTATGTTTTCATCTATTTTTATTACAACCATTTTAGTAGCACTTTCCCTTAATAATTTTAAATTGTATCTTCCCTTAATAAATTATTATAAGATGTGGTTATTTATGTTTATATTCGGCCCTCTTAGTTGTACTAGAAGAATAATTACAATCTTTTTGTCGTTGTGGTACTTTAGCCGAAGTGGAACCGCGAACCAGTACCTAAATATGTTGACAGTCAGTTTAAATTGCCATTACAGTCACCAGCCAACCTCACCTGTTGGTAAGGTTAAAAACTTTGAATCAAAATCAATTAATGAGGAAAATATCTTCCTTTCCCACCGGTTATACTTATTCATTTGGCCGGTTAATGTGATAGTAGCTTCACTCCATTACTGCCACCATCTTGTGAGGTAGTGCTGCCACGACAGTAGATGCTGTAAATGGTATTTTTTGCGCCTCCATTGTTACTAACACTATACTGCTCTACATGTGTACTCTTATTTATTATTTACTAGATGTTTATATACGGCGGAAAAATATGAACCTCACAAATAAAATAATTTCAAACATGTTAAGATAATACTCTACGATGCCATATAGAAGAAAAAAAGCATAACGTTGCCAATGAGAATACAGCAGTTACACAGAAACAGAACAGAGTAATGATGCCACATGACGATGACCTCCGTACTCGACACGAGGATTGACTCAGAGTGAATCAGGCAATGAGTAACCAGTTCCAATTTAGCTGAGGGATGTTTCATCCCCTGTTCCTCTGACTGTGCCCCAACATCTGGCTAAACATTGCCTTTACAGCTATTTTAGGCTTTTTAATGATCCAATGGATAAAGGAGTGCTGCTGCTTTCGGCGACCTTTAAATGAAGACTGTTACTGATTTTTCGTTCATCAGAGATTTTGTATAATTTTATTGTATTAAAATTATAAATTTATGGTAAATATTTCTGGTAAATTTGTATATAGTTTTATAAATAATTATATAGTTAAAGAAATTTTATATTCAGTTATAAACCTATGAGTATGTTGGTCCATGTAATCATGTCACAATCACACAAGAGGAAATTATAACACAAAAAATATTAGAAGGCAATCCTTCCCGGGGACGGTCCTATATCACTTTTGCAATATTTACTTAAAACGAGAAGAGATGGTTTAAGATAGTTAAATTGTCTAAATACAATGAGTTAAATATGAAAATTTAAATTATATAAATATAATATTCACGCCGTTTTCCCATTTAAGGCACTCTTTCCGTTTTACTAAATTAGTATAGTTTTCTTTCCCTCATCCATTTTTTATTTATTGTTAATAACATTATTATAAGTTTATATTATACGGAACATGTTTTTTGATAGATTAACTGTAAGAGAGAAGATTTAATAATAACAATAATATAATATTTATTGGAATAAAATTTTAATTAATTATATTAAACAGAAATAAAAATTATTCTTTATAAAACTTCACATGAAATACACTTTGTTCAAAAACCGTAATTCGAATTATTGAAAAATACATGATTTATGAAAATTTTACCCATTGTTTTTCTTAGCTTCTAATACTTATTCACCGATATCTTTCATATTGATTGAATCTCATTTTTTTTCTTTCGATGAATGTATTTTCCTATTGATGTGGCGTAAAATTCTGAAAGTAAATTTTAGAATCATTAAGGGGAAAACTGTAGTGAAAAAACTAATATTCACAAGATACATATAAATAATGCAGCTATTGTGGAGGTTTAACCTGTTTTAAATTGTTGGTGAAACATACAAAGGAAAAATACGTGTTGTTATCAATCCTTTTTCCAGCAGGAAAGAGGTAATTTAAAAGTTTATTAACTACTATAGTAATTGAAGATGGAAAAATTATTGAATTACAATTCATTTGTATAAAAAAAAAATTCTAATTACTCTCCAGTAGAGGATATAACTTTAAGAAAAGAAAAATACAAATCACTAAGAAGCCCTTGATATTGAACTATATGAAAGCTTTGAGATTTATGAGTCAAATTTAAACTTTTAATAATAGTGTTATAGTTCATGATAGAAATAGTACTTTTCGAAATATCGTTTAAATAACCAAAATGTTCTTTTCATTAAATAAGACTTTCAAAATTTTAAAATTCCATGGATGATGGGATTTTGAAAATGACTTAATAAAGGGCTAACAAGAAAGGGTGCCGAACCTAATAGCCAGTCTTCCGCCCTTCGCCGCAGCAGATGAATGAACCAGGGACACATTTTTTAGGAGAGGTTTTGGGTTTTTTTTCCCTCACTAAACAAAAAATAACTTGGTTGAAAAAAAGCCGGATGCGCATATGTATATTAGAAATCTGTTCTATTTCAACCCCTCACGACTGCGTCCAAGGTCACAAAGTCTTTTGGAGTTTTAAAGAAAAGCTTCCCACTAAATTTCTTGATCGATTTCGATATTACAACCGTACTTCAGGTTTGTTCCTTTTTTAAATTTATATATTATTTTTCATCCCTTACAATCCGTGATAATCCTCCGAGGCGTTTGAAAAGAAGATGGCCACGGGACCTTCTAATTTAAATTAATGTTTGATGTACTACCAATGGGTGGTTCCTTCCCAACATTTTTAAGTGTATATGAAACATACAACATATTTACTTATTGTATTATTTTGTACAGTTGTAAATTACATTAAATACATAAATAAATAATATTTTATTTATCTATTTTATTTAAACCTTGTGCTATCATTGGACAAATAAACCTAAATTCAGTGCACGAATGTTATTTTGGCAAATCGTCGTTTTTCAATTTTTCATTCATTTCCGAAATGGTTAGACCTCTTTTGTTACTTTTTCGAAATGGACGAACTATAACATAACGTTTTAGGTTATTGTCTGCTCCGCATAGATCCTAATAAATAAAGATGTAGATAGGTACAGATCTTCTTCAACCTTTTTCTGATGATTTTAGATTATTTTTTATGGAACAAACTTTTCCTTGTAAATCTAATTATTTAATTCAATATGTTTCTCCTATTTGTTTTTTGTCCTTTTTTTATGGATATTATTTCATTTTTTCAATTAGCTAACAATATAAACTAAA
This sequence comes from Halyomorpha halys, assembly GCF_000696795.3. Taxonomy (NCBI): domain Eukaryota; kingdom Metazoa; phylum Arthropoda; class Insecta; order Hemiptera; family Pentatomidae; genus Halyomorpha; species Halyomorpha halys. The sequence goes on along the minus strand of NW_027104988.1, from coordinate 987,083 downwards.
CTTAAAGCTAGCTTGAAAAACGATCTGCGCATGACTCGTACTTTTTAAGATACAACTCTCCAAGCTTTGACCATTTTCACTAAAAAGTCAAAAATTGTTGTAATTGCCTATGTTTTCTTGAATTATTTTCAAATATATTCCCTTTAAGTGACCAACAATGTATAGCTAATTTGAAATCAATTTGATTTACTTTATTTCAGGATGTTTAGGCTCAATGGTTCCCTTAAATATGGCGGATAACCAAAAATATTGGCAAGTGGAATCTCAGGGAGAAAAATCTTTAAGTTTTAGTTATTAATTTGGTATTAAATTCTAATTAACAGAAATAATGAATATAATGAACCGTGTAACACGAATATTTTGTACACTCCTGTGTATTCATTTTTCGAATTCTGCTCCCTCGTTTTCCATTGTATATTTATTTTGTTTTTAAGGTAAGAATTCCATAATAAACAGGTTTTTGGCCGGATATGTTGGAATTGTTGTGCCAAAACATTCGTTTACGAGCTGAAATTAAAACTAAATAAATTTACATCAACGTCGTTCTATATGGTTGTTCTCTTAGAAAGAATAATTCTGACGATATTTCATAAAAGAAGAGTCAAAGATCGGAAAAGAAAACTTTAAAAAGTGGCCAAAATTGAGAAAACTGTGTGAATCAGCCACTCTCGCTCTCCGTGGAACCCTTACATATTTTAACTTTGTAACAGACACTTATTGTTATAAGTGTATTGTATACTTGCTAGTAGTATTGGTCGATATACGACAGTCTAATAGATGGTAATTACACCAAAAATAGCAAAAGGGAATCCTTATTAGAATTAGAGGACAATCCTTTCCGGGCGACCCACCTTTTTTCTTCGTACCCTTCTTTAAAACAAAAATGAGTTTCATACATATATAATACATGTAAGAAAACGCAAAGTATATATAATACATACTTTACGTTTTCTTCTCCCTTTGATTGCCTTGTGGCATTATAAGGTGTCGATATGTATCCAGATATTGTGGTATCGCTATGCCGCTATGGTTTCCTAGACTATGTTAATGTTTAGAGAAGTATATTGTAGTAAATTTTAGAAACTTTAAAAGGTAAACTGTAAGCTATTCTGTCAAGCATATAGTTTTGGAGTTATTTAATAACAATCGAAAGAAGTTCTACAAAAGCAAACTTTATTTGGGAAAACCATTTTTTAATTTGTTACTAATTTTTTGTTTTTTAATTTTATTAGTTAGAATAAAAATTTGATATCTAGGACCCATATACAATTTTTTTTTATAGTTGTAATAAGTATTCGAGGCAGCAAATAATAGTGGGTGAATCTTTGGCGTCCGACTGGGTTGATAAGATTTCTTGATGTTTGCTAATCAGAATCCACGATTTCAATGGAAGTTCTGCGTGCCAAAGTCTCTAATGTTCGTCTTAATATTATCATAAATATTTTCAAATTTTTAAAAATCGACTTTCAGGGCAAAATGAAAGAATTTATAATCAATTAAAGTGTTCCACTAAATGTATGGGTATAGAATTTTTTGACAATTATTTATATTGATAAATTACAACAGCACTTAATCGTATCGGGGGCGCATTGGGGCCTTAGATACCCAGCTGCATTTATAAAGGAGTGGTTGTAGGTATCTTGAGATATGCATCCCCCGCATGGAGTCGACATCTCTCGAAAAGGCAGAAGAGAAGGTTGGCTACAATACAGAGGATAGCTCTGCTGCGAGTCAATCGAGCATACAGAACAGTGTCTCATGATGCTGTACAGGTGTTAGCAGGAGGAGTACCTGTTGATCTACTCCTGCAGGAATATTACCGACACGCCGTAAAGAGGGAAGGTTTGGTAGAATTACCGGAGAATCTCCAAGTTCGTATTGGTGCAGACCCAAACAGATGGAAGAGGATCCTACGAAAAGAAACCATGCAAGAGTGGAACTGACGGTGGGTTAATAGCCCAAAAGGGGCTACTCTAAGGAAATACTTTCCTACCATTGTTTTACGCCTAGAATTAACGTGGGTTCTCCCTGACTACTGGGTCTCGCAGTTCCTTACAGCTATGGGGGTGTCCGAGCTAAGCTCGCCGCACATGGCATAAACATCGATACTCTATGCCTAATTTGTCGGGTTCCAGAGACCGCCGAGCTCGTCGTACTCGCTTGTACCAGCTAGAAGCACATAGAGCCAAGATGATGAGGGAGACAGGACTCTATGTGCTGACGGAGAGCGATCTCCCTGAGCTTTTGGAGGAAAAAAACTACCTGCACTACAAGACCTTCGTGTACAGGTCGAAAGAAGCTGTGGGCTCTTCTCATTTCTCCCTGGGTTGGAGAGAAGAAACCTAAACAGCAAGGCCAGAATAAAAGAACTGAGAGGCAAGTAGAAGAGCAAGATATATTGCACCAATGAGTTGTACCCACTGCTGCGAACACTCGTATTGCCTAAACAGGCAGAGTAGGGTGATAAATAAATAAATAAATTACAACAGCACAGTTATTTTTAATATTAAGAGCAGTTGTTAATTTATGGCATATGGAAAAAACTAACAAAAAGAATAGGAACACAATAGGGAGGATTTGAAAAATAAAAATAGACTTAAACGGTGACTGCATAAAAATCTCATTTACTTAATTGAGCTATTGCCTTGGAAAGTTTGCTAATGGTTTTGTTTTCTTCCCCATTAATCATCGGCTCAGGTAGAAACGATCCTACGGCCATTATTCCAAGTCTTGGGTTACCCTTTTTCTTTTAAGCAAATAAATCCAGGAGGCCTATTGTAATTTTTGGTATCTCACTTAAGCAACTGTTTGAAATCAAGATGGTTAGACGACACAGTGTTACCATGTCTTCGTTCATCAATTCAAGGTTAAGTCCATGACCAACTGATCAATTTTTTACAAAATTAAATAATTAATCACTTTGGTGCTTTATTTATCATATAGAATAAAAATTTTGCCCTCTAGCCATGCAAAACTCTATTTTGAATGGTTATATTTAAAAATGAAAACTTCAGTCACTCTAAAACCTGGCCATCTTTCCTGCTTTCGTTCATTGCATTATACGGTTCATCCATAGAATTAATTACTTGCAAACACAAAAGTAGTTAGGTGCAGAACAATATAAATGAAAAGCAGCCAAGGATGACGACGATTTGACGAAGTCTGGCACTGAGGTCATTCTCGCTAGGCACGTTATGTAGTATGAAGCAAAAAAAATATATAAATTAAAAAAACATTATTTTTAAATTGATCAAATTTAGTATGCCCTGACAGCACGAAATTCTAACACTGTGAACCAACGAACCAAACCAAACGAATAGATAACGTCCTTCTTTTTTTTGAAATCAATAACGTATTTGCACATATTATTACTAGAAAAAATTAAATATAATCAAATTTCATTTTGTACATAACCTATAGTACTTTGGTTTTGATAGAAAGTGCAGGAATCAAAAAATATTTGAACAGGCCCTCCTTCCCATGGGAGTATCCCTCAGCATATAGGTAGGCAACCTTGTTGACATAAATACAGCTTTCGTGTGCCTCATAATAATTCAGAACAACGTAAAATTGTCTGTTTAAAAATAAATCAAAAAAATTTGTGTAAATTCGAACATAATTTTATACTAAGCGAAAACATTACATTTATTTTGCGTAAAAAAAATATATTTATATTTTCAACACCTATATACGCACACATCAATAACTAACTTCAATTAAAATTAATCCACGATTCCTTTAGCATTTATTTCTTGTACAAAATCAAAGCGTTGTTTAAAGATAGTGTTTTGTTGTTAACAAAAGCATCATACAAAGCTTTTCATTCCCCATTCTCATGGGGTTATACCCACGTAGTGTCAAACAAGATTACAAGTCATAGCAACCAGAAGAACATTTGAATTGTAAGTGTTAATTTTACAATTTTATTTAATAGAGATTATTTATAGAAATAGCTCTAGGCAAGATTGTGAAAGTTATGAATTTCAAGCATTGTAATTTTAATATTAATAATTTATTTGTTGTATACAATTTTATACAGTTTTAAATCACAATAAATAAATCACAAAAAATAAAATATTATTAATGACTTTTAAGCAATCAGTATTATAAAATATAAGGTATTCCTAATTTTATGAATTCTCAATTAAGATAAAATTGTTTTCAGAAAACACTTTTTTTTTTTGTAAATATTTACTTATATTTATAATGGCGGGAATTCTTAATTTATGATTTAGAAACATTATTTCTAACAGAATAAACATCAGAGAAAATTCAAATTTCAGAACCTGGAATGAAAAAAAAGCTCTAATTAGATTTTAAAATAAACTTAATAAATATGGTGTCAGCTGTTTTAATATACAAGGGTGGAGGTTTATCCCAAAAGAAGCAAACTATGTATTTCATATTTAAACGTTATTTAAAAAAAAAAATTAATTAGAAAAACATGTTTTTCATTTATAGTTTTTAAAAGTAAAGCATCCATTTTATTTGCATACTTGTTTTAGATTCAAAAAATTATTTAAAATAATTTAAAAAGTCACCAAGTATAAATTATTCATCTATTCTTAATTCATCTTTACTGAGGTGAAAAAAAAAGAACATCTTAGTTTTGTGAGATAACTTGAAGATTTTTTTTTCATTTATCATTCTTGAAATATAATTCCACTATTTCCACAAATATCTCATCTATTTTTTATTTTGCGTTCTTTAATCAATAATGTTCCTTTTTCAGAATTTTTGAAATTTATCATTCATTGAAAATTAACTCATTAAGAGGGAATTCCATAATATAATACTATATATGATGATATAATATTGAAGCGATTACATCGATTTGCTTTTTCAATTTGAGCCATGCGGTAGAAAAACATGGTAACTGACATTTAGTGTGAATTGAAGTTTTGTTTAGATTTTTGAAAGAATTTTTAGGAAATTTGTATTTTGAAATGTAGAATGGTGGGTAGCACTAAATTATGATGAGATGAGTCTTCTAGTTCAAGGTAAAGCACGGTAATTGGCAATCAGTTTAAGATTGGGAAAATTTTAATTTTTCCATTTGCCGTAATTTGCGACCGAGTGCCTCATTTGTTAATTTTCAATAATTGAATAGATGATTTTTGAAATTCACTTTTCTGACAAATTAAAATAGACATTAATCCGAAAATTTATTAAGTTTATTCACAAAACAACTAAGGTGTTCCGTTTTGTTTTGTTTATTTTATATTATTTTTTGCACGCGAACGTATTTGTTGTTATATTTATATTTGTGTATATCTATTCCATTTAAATTTTTTCCTTACAAAGCGAACTAATAATTTAGCTTAATAGTTAAACATTATATTATCAGTACTAAGTATTATGTTAATCACAAATCATGCATGAATGGATCTTTGAATCACAGATATTGAGATATAATTTCTAAATTTTATCAGCTGACGTACATATATGTTTTGTTTGAAACTAACCTGAAAAGATTTTGTAAACCATTCGATACATATAAGTATACTTTTATAACCATAATTTTACATTATTACAAGAATGTTATGGCATTCTTTTTTCTTCTCCCTTAGCCTATTATGAAAATTGATTGTTAATTTAATGCAGATAAATTACCAAATCTTGATATAACTCCACGTATTACTGTAATTGGTCCAAAGCATAAACATAATTCGTTTGAAAGAAAATTTACACTGGAGTTATTGTATTAAAACTCAATCGAAGGTAGTAATTTCAATCACTACATTTAATTACTGTAATTGTGAATGAGAACCTCAATTACAATTACTTCTTGATGCTAAGTAATTACAATGACTTGAACATTAGTTGTGCAACTACAAATACTAGTAACTTAAATGAAATGCGAATTCATTTTATTTTGACAAATTTCTAAAAATGAATTGAAATTTAATAAATAAGAAGTTTAATTCAATTTCTAGTTGAATAAAAGTATAAAAAAAACACTAGCTACAAAATGTAATATATATATTTCAATCTCCAAAATCATTATTTTTTACTGAATTGGTATGTTGTAGAAAATATATAGTTCGTGTTGTTCTTCACGTTAAGTTAACGATTAGTTCTATTATTTTCAACTGAAATTTTTATAATCCTAAACCTAATATTGATTTGTGTATTTGTTCATATTAAAATTCTAATATTGATACAGAAAACAATATTAAATACAGATATATAGAAAACAACTATACATCTTTGTTATTGCAAATGGATTCTCAACTCTAAGCTTCGACAATACCCCGTACCGATACTAAGTTCTAGTTCCGATTATTATTTGAAGATTGAATAATCAAACTTTCAAGTCTAGACTTAGTAGATTCCAAGAGTTCGATACCAGAAATTTTTAGGGGATTGTATTTTGTACTTCCCTGATCCGGATCTTTTTAGTGCAAGAAAAACCTACAATGTTTATATTTTTGAGGACTTAGAACATTTTGACAACTAATTTTAATCCACGTAATTTCGGCGCCAGTAAAAATAACTAATTTGTTTCTCCTTTTTTTCATATCACCTTCAATATATGTTTACCATTTACAAACATTCACCTCGCGTAATATTCGAGTAGAAATTCAGATTTTGTTTTTATTAATAATGAGAAAAGAGATTGATCGAGTCTGCGTTGAAATCATATTTTTTATATTATTTTCAATAAAAGATAAGTGATACTTATTGTGTTTGTTTTTTATTTAATGTATAAAAACGAAACCATGTCTACACCAAAAAATATTAATTTCTATTTATATATTTTCGTAATTTTATTTGCATGAATAATTAATTATGGGTTTTTTCTTTGATTTATTATTCATTACTCCGAAGATTGCAAAATATGTTTTAATTGTTGGGAAGACGGTACAAAGTTTTTAGTTTTGACAGTTCGCCAGTTCTTTATTCATGAGTGATTCATCCCCAAAACTATAAACCTTTCGCCATTCTGGGCTGAAGCCATTGCCAACGTCGGAATGACGTCCGTCGTGATGAAACAAAAAGGAGACAGGACGAATATGGTAGTGTGATAAGTTGCATCGAACTCTTGGAATCTGTTCAATCTTAGAATAATAATCGGAATCAGAGCTTAGTATCGATATGTAGTATCGATATTGTCGGTCCTTAGAGTCGAGGACCCCTGTATTATGAACAAAGAATATTATCTATTGCTCTCCCCCCCCCCCAGCCCTTTCAGCTATCTCAGAATATCTTTCATTGTTGCCCTTTTTGTTATTTATTGTCTCAATTTTATTGATTTTTGGTCAGTAACCTTATCTTCAGCTAATAAGGATAAAGGCATTGAACATTAGAAGTTCAATACCTTGCGAAGAACAATATTAAATTATCTCAACATTCGAATTATTTTCTATTTAAATATTTTCGTAATTATATTTGCATGAATAGTATCGATATTGTCGGTTCTTGGAGTCGAGGACCCCCTTTATTATGAACAAAGAATACTATCTATAGCTCCCACCCTCCCCCCACCCCCAGCCTTTTCAGCTATCTCAGAATATCTTTCATTGTTGCCCTTTATGTTATTTATTGTCTCAATTTTATTGATTTTTGGTCAGTAACCTTATCTTCAGCTGATAAGGATAAAGGCATTGAACATTAGTAGTTCAATACCTTGCGAGGAACAATATTAAATTTCTCAACGTTCGAATTATTTTCTATATCAACATTAGAATTTTAATATGAACAAAAAAAAAGAAATTTACCAGAAAGCATAATCAATTCTACCAAAGTCCCCTCACCTCTCCACCCCCCGACACTTCATATCTTCCCAATAATTTTTCCAATGTATGAAAGACGTTTGTTCATCAAAAGGTTTTTCTCCCTTCTTTAATTTTAAGAATATTTCAACATTATGAAAATGGAAAAGAAACTCACTACTTAGACCCGATTTTCTTCCTCACACTTTCTTTCTTTTAATTGTATAATATTCTTTATTACTCCTGTATGTTTATTCTTCTTATTATTATTTCACTATTCATTCCTAAATTACATTAGTAAATTTGCAATTCTACCTCTCATTACTGTTTTTTTTTGTTTTGTTTTTTTAGTTTATGTTAAATTAATACATATTTGTATGTTTTTTTTATATCAATCAATCTTTTTTGCATCTTTCCATGTATGTTCTTGAAATTTTAAGCATATCTTACAATGCTTGTAACTTGATCTCATTTAGCCTTGATGAAGCTCGGCAAGTTTTTCAGCGAGTTTTTATTTTTTTAATTGACTCAAGCTGGAGAATGACTGCTTTGTAACACATGTTGAGTAAGAGAACTTGAATTAAAAAAATAATAAATAAAACATAAAAAACTTAAAAACATATTGGCCTCCGCCAGACCCCAATTAAAAATCATTATTATTATTATAGATTAATGAAGAGCAAAAACATAAAATAAAATAAAAAATTAGAAATTAAAAAATTAAATTATCTATATACACTTCAGGAATTATCAATTATATTGTATAAAGAACAAAAGATTTTTTGAGGTTAAAAAGCTTACAATTTAAATGTATTTTATTCTAAATTAGCATATTGTTGCACAACATTTCAGGACTATTGTGCCATATTCATGTACTTTAAATAAATCTCATAATTAGTCAGAATTTAATTTCACAAAGGAAATCATATTAATATCTACATTGCTTGGAAAATGAATGTAGTTTTTTTCCAAGCAATGTAAATATTGGCATGATTTCCTTTGTGAAATTAAATTTTGACTAATTATGAGATTTATTTAAAGTACATGAATATGGCACAATAGTCCCGGAATGTTGTGCAACAATATGCTAATTTAGAATAAAATACATTCAAAATCATGAGAGATAGTTGACCGTGGATGAGATACGAGGAAAAGATGGTTGCGGGGTGCGGCCAAAATATAACACAAATAAGTTAAAGTAACTTATTTAATCGTGCCAACGTTTCGGCCAGAATTTCTAGCCTTCATCAGGGCTAAGAACAGAACAAGATAACAACTAATAAATACAGAATATAAAAAATAAAATATAAACAGAATGACATGTAGTAAATTATTGTACAGAATGGAATTAATAAAATTAAAGTGATGAGAGAAGTGGAAAATAAAATGTATACATAGGTGATTGAAAAAGTAGGTAAAATTTCATAATTAAGGAAATAAAATAAAAGTTTGAAGTTAAATAATTCAAAGAAATATGAATATTTTAGTTTATTAATAATATGAAAATAAAAAAATATGGAAACAAATAATAAAATTGAGAGAAAAAAAAAATATGTAAGAAATGAGATGTATAACCATAATATTAAATGAAGAAGCAAAATATATGTTAAGTTTAACAAAAGAAATGAATAGAAAAAAAAAATCGAAAACAACAATAATAATATCTGGTGAACATAACTAATAACGTGGGTAAGGAAAATTGAGAAAAGAAAAGAAAAGGAGGGAGGGGGAGTAAAATGAAGAAAGGGGAAAAACAAGAGAATAAATCATAAAACGAACCTGTAGCTTGAAATCTTACCGCCAAGTGGGTTCTGCCCCGCGAACGGCCAGACTCAAAACTAAAAAATACGTTACAGAGATGACAAAGTGTTTTTTT
>NW_027104988.1:972426-977239 GCF_000696795.3 Halyomorpha halys | reverse complement strand
ACATTCAAATTGGAAGCTTTTTAACCTCAAAATTTTTTTATTGAAATTAACTTACCAGAATTCCTAAAAAGCAAATCCAGAATAGAACAAAGGAAGAAAGAACAAAATAATAATAACAATAACAAATTTTATTATATATAGTTTAAATATACTTGCTCTTGTGTAATTTTTGAAAATTCACTTTATTATTTGATAAATAAAGTAAATAATAAGTACCCTCGAAATTGAATTATTGTTTGTTTTTTATTTTTTATCCCAAGATGAAATCCAAATTGCAGATATACTTTGGTTTATTTTGTTAAATTTTTATGTTGTGGAATAAAAAAATGTTTACTTTCTTTACAACTGGTCTACAGGAAGACTTTTTTTTTTGTTTTAATTTTATTATCCCGTGCTGACCTTTGACACCTTTGAGGCCACTATTATACGAAATCGCAAGTGCGAAATCGAAAAAAGAGAAATTAGACAAAAGGGGATGTCGCAAGATAAAGTATGTAATTGAAATTAAAAAGGTTTGTCTACAGTTGCTGGTGGTTTGGCCAATAGGTCAAGACAATGACGAATGGATGGGTAGAATAGCGTGCTGCAATGTCCTCTTACTAACAACCTTTATGGCAAATAGTTCAGTTTTGACTTTTAGTTCGTGACACATCAATTTTTTTTTTCAATTATTACGTCCGTCAATTCGTTCGTGATATAGTTGCTTAATTTCATGAATATTTTTTGAAAACGAATCAACGATGTTTTTTAGTTCATTGTACAGTTTCCCCGTTACTGTTTTTCTGTCTGGAACATTAAATAAAAAATCTGAAACATTATTAGTTATCATCAACTTATTAATTACTATTTCTTATTCATATTATTTGTTCTAAACGAAATGACTATTTCTAAAATAAAAAAATATATGTTTTTAACTGTGAGCTAAAGATTTTTGTTTTGTCAGTGTTAATAGTAGAAAATTAAACCAAAATTTTTGAAAGATATCGATCGCTTGCCAAATTTAATGTTCACTTTTTGTTGATTTAAGATATACTCTAGGCAAATTAGAATCAAACATTATTGACAATGTTCATATTAGAATAATGGCTAAACGGTAATTTTAAAGTACAGTTAAATGGATAAAATGTATTTTTTTAAAAATACTACTAAATGTAATATATGTTTCAATTTCCAAAATCATTATTTTTTGCTGAATTAGTATGTTGTAGAAAAAATTTATTTATGTAGATCGTGTTGTTTTTCACGTTAAGTTGACGAATAGTTCTATTGTTTTCAATTAAACTTATAATTCTATACCTAATAATGATTTTTTTATTTGTTCATATTAAAATTCTTATATTGATGGAGAAAACAATTCAAATGTTGGGGATAATTTAATATTCTTCTTCAAAAGTTATTGAACTTCTTTGATACGTCATTGGCCTAGATCGTGTAAAGAACCTACCGGTCATTCCAAGGTTACTGATCCAAAATCAATAAAAATGAGACAATAAATAACAAAAAACAAAAATATTCTCAGATAGCTGAAAGGGCTGAGGGTACAGCTATCCATCTTTGTTCATTGCACATGGATTCTCAACCGTAAGCTTTGACAATACTACAAACCGATACTAAGTCCTAGTTCCGATTATTATTTGAAGATTGATCAATCAAACTTTCAAGTCTAGACTTGAATGGATAAAATGTATGCAGGAAAACAAGTATCCATGGTTTGTATTTTAGCGTTTATATGTTTTCAGTATAAATGTTTAATATGTTTTGCCTATAAAATCATTAGACACTTTAAACAGGAAAATAACATAAATGAAAGGAACTGTAAGTGGGAATTAAAATGGAAATAATACAAAACAGGTTAATTTATTTTTTATCAGATATTTTGTCTATTCTTGTTGTCCACATTTTCTTTTTTGGTCTGTTAAAAACACTTGAAAATTATTAGGACAAGTGTTTTGATAAATTATACAATTGCACTTCATGGATATTTATCCTTATTTTTCAACAATTGCTAAAAATATCTGGATGTATCCAGTACAATTGCACACCGACAAATTTATTAGTGCAATTTTAGGGATAGAAATAAATACGTCAATATACAACCCGTAGGTAAGTTCAAACCTAGCTTTAATCTTTAAACAATAAAGTTTTCTCAGTTATATGAGTTTTGTTTGAGCTCACGTAGAATTTAATTAATAAACAATCATTTATTTTCTTATTATCATTTTTTGTTTTATATAATTGCGTCATTATTTCTTTCCTTAAAAGAAAAAAAAACAGCTGATATTATTTTTCCAGTCATAATTCATACACTAAGTCTTTAGGACTCCATTTATATTCATGGCATAAATGTTTGTAATAACCTGGATCAGAGGTTTCCAATTGGCATTTAAGAAAATACTTTGAGAAATATATCAAGAAAAGTTAAGAACAAAAAATAAATAAGTTCTAATTATTAGAATCTAATAAAAATTGTATATATATATAGATATATATACATATATACAATTTTATATATATAACCAGGTATACGGAACACAATAGATAGTATTTTATTCAAAACCTAAAAATTGGTAATATGTAATATTTTTTAAAAATTTATTTAGTAGGTATTTAATAACAATCGAGAAAAGCCTAATAATTTTGGTAAAAATTCAAGATATCGTTCTAGATTTTACTGGAGAAACTTAGCAGTCTCATAATTCCAATGATGCAGGGTGGTGGGAAACTGCCCTTTTTGTGCAAAAACCTCTAAATGGTTTAAATCTTCTGTAATTCTCATGAATTACTATTTTATTCAGGGTGTTGAATTCAATGGAATTAATTTTTTTTTTTAATTTTTATATCTTAAGGTGTAAAAACATAAATATTAATTTTTTTAATAAATAATATGTTATTCTGATTCATACTAGTTAATTTCATTATTGTTCTTACCTTACTTTGGTTGCACCTTCGATGAAGGCTCCAGACATCATACGTCAATTTTTTTGGAAAATAGTCTCATCACAAAATTCAATGAAGCTCATTTTTTCTAGTCTATCAAAAATGTGCAAATCCGAATTTTTCCAGTATTACATCAGAAATGGCCGTAGAAAAAAAGATTTCATGAAACAAACCTAATTTTGAAAAACTACCATTTATACTTTCGTTAATATTGACTTGGGCAAAATATTTTTTGTTTGATGGTTTAAAACAAAATAAGAACAACCAGTAAAATCTCAATTTTAAGGTTAGGTCTACAGCTCACAAATATTGTTTGATGGGGAAAACCAATTATGGTAAATTCGTTTATAGGTATTTGAGTGTAAGGAACATCACTCATCAACTTGATTAGACACCTTTGGATGGTTTTTCCACCACTGTCGGTTTGACTCCAACCTGGGTGGCTTGACTTGAATGACAACTCGATCTTCTCACTGTGGTTAAAACAGGTTGTTACCTACAAGGTAACCCAAAGCTGTATGTTACAATTTGTTGAAGTTTTTTTTTTTATATTATCTTTTTATTTTTATTATTTCTTTATTACCAGGTCGGCCTGGTGGGCATTAAATGGTCATTACTAGTTTTCGTTTATAACAAATTGATTTATTGAATGATAAAAATAAATCATTTAAAAAAGCGTATAAAATAAAATAATAATAGTCATGGAATCAAAGATTGAATGAGAAAAAAAATTGACAAATAATATTTATAGAATTAACAAAATAAATTATTGACTTTATAATAAAACAGTTATTTGAGAAGAATAAAGCGAGAAAAATAATAATAATGACAATAATAATAAGAATAGACAAATATAGAGTTTATAGCAGAATCTCTTGAATTCGTCGGGATTACAGTGAATTCTATATTCAAAATACACGAATGCCCTCTACATGTTGAAAATCATACTTTTCATTCTGGATAAAATCAAAAGTAAGTTCTAATAATTTTGGTGCAATCCATGAAGTAGTACATTGAACCTTAACTGCCGGTAACTACAAATGGGATTTCGTAAACCTTTTTTTGATGAAATCATCCATCTATAAGGGTCTGTTAAATGCAACAGTTAACTGTTTGCTATTATTGCTATAAGTTGATGAATTAGCGAAAGTCTTCATTTAGCCTGGAAGATGCTCTGTGTTTAGCGTTATATCACCGACGATGAGCTGTACAAAGCCATCAGAGAGGGACTAGATCACATTCTCCGAGGATTTCATTACAGAGGCACGAACGTTACAAAAGGCAGCTACCGGTTCGCCCTCCCCTTCTCTCTGAGGCAAGACATTGGGCTGTTTGTTTCTTAAACGGATGCCTCCCATCGATAAGATTACCAAACGGTCTTATTTGTAAACCGTCCTCGGCAAGAGATTACAGGAGTCATCTGTGGCCCTGGCGCCTCGGCCAGATGTGTCCTAGCTCCCAACGCCGGCTCAGGATCTCATAAAACTTGAACAAATCTTTACTAATGAATGGAACATTTTTAAAGGTGTTATACAATACCCTCTCACAATAAACAGTGGATTAAAACGGGAACAATTTATTACAGTTTTTGATCGAAATTAGATGGGTAGTACAATGATTTAAGAAAAATATATTTTTAGCCGACTTCAAATGAGAAGGAGGTTATCAATTTGCCATGGTTTATAAGAGATATTTAATTCTATTGTGAACAATTGGAATCGATTGTTGTAGTTGCAGTAGGAAATAGAATTTCAAAGGTGCAGTGGCTAACTCAAGAAATCTAACTTCTTCTCAAAGACTAAATCCCAGTCTAAAAACATTTTCCTATAAGCTATGTATTTATTTATTTATATTATTATAATAGCAATTAAAGGTT
>NW_027104988.1:959440-972376 GCF_000696795.3 Halyomorpha halys | reverse complement strand
GGTTTAGGTCGTCAAAACAAATACATAAAATCAGAGACTTAATGCTTCTGATCTTTAGGTTTACAAATACAAAGATGATACAATAAAAACAAAACAATACAATAAAATATGATATATTAATTCACACAATAAAAAAAAAAAATTACAAATACAAAGATGATACAATAAAAAACTTTATTAAATCTATATACAACAGTTTTTTGTTTCTTCCAATACATATTTATTATTATCATTTCTTATATATATTATTTTATTATGTTTTTTTACTAAATTATTTTTATCAATTCAAATCATTCATTAATTATAACATAATAAATCACTTGGGTGATTTTTTTAACAAGGCTAAAATCTCACATCACAAAGCAATCACTTTAACAAAGCAAATCTCATTGTTACAGTAACTATTCAAAGCCCACGAGGCCGAACTAATATAAAGATAAAATAATGAAATTCGTCCAGACTACTTTATTTATGTTCACTCATGACTACGCCATTCTTGAAACGATTTCGATGTTTTCTTTTTTACTTTCATTTAACTACATATGTTTTCTCACTAATTAACCCTTTGTAGAATACAGGTTACTGTTGTAATCATCCTTTCAACCAGAGTCGCAACTTCGAGGTTCATTCTCTGGGTCCAAAATCATTTATTCGTTACAGTGAATCCCTCATTTCCAAAGTATCTTTCATGTCTTGAGTCACCTAAAGTGTTTTGAATTTCAAATACTACACTTATTTTTTTTTATAATTTATTTATTGTTATTTACAACTGTATAAAAATATATACAACAAGTAAATTTGCTGTAGGTGACATAGTGATATGATACAAACATATAGAGAATCTAGCCATTGAGAGAACGCCAATAACATTTCTAGAGGAGATGATCTCGAGGCAATCTTCTTTTCAGACACCTAGAAGGATTATTAGGTAATGAAGGAGAAGCAAAGTTAGAAACAAGTAGATTTGGTTGGTTGGGAAGTTTATCATGGAAGGAATGGTATCTGGTTCTGGCCAAATCGGTATCATATGGAACATTGAGGCCCTAATGGATGACTTGATGTGTGACAAAATAAGGATCATTAAGGATTTTGGACTGTGAGGATTGGATTCGGGAGAAATTTGATGGTTTAATGGAGCCCCAATGCTCAACTCTGTAAGTCCAGATAGGTCTTATAATAGTCATGTAGATCAGACTTTTGTAATGGATTGGCCGTCGTCTAGTAAATTTTGTAATAGTCGGAATCGACGAGTAGTTTCTTGTCTTTTTAGTCTTGTATGAGGATTCCATGTCAATCGTTTGTCCAGATTTAGCCCTAAGTAACGGATCTGTTCGACAGGAATAAGTGGGGTATTATATAAAGGATACTGTATGACAAGAGGTCATGTGTTTACGACGAAGGGTAAATGTGATTTGGTGGGATTTATTGGAATTAATTTTAATCCACCAGTTTTGGCACGATTCGTCAAGGGTGGTGATGTAGGATTGGTGGGTTTGGGATAAAATGTAAGGATCATTGTTCACTGACAATAGACATGTGTTATCGGCATACATAGTGAGAATAGTGTTAGGATGGGTTGGGATGTCAGCTGTGAAAACTGTAGAAAGGATAGGACCAAGGATACTACCATGAGGTACACCGGCAGACTGACGGAATGGGGATGAATAAGTTCTGTTGTGATTTATTTGAAATAATCTGTCGGAGAGATAAGAACGGATAATGAGGAAGTATCTAGGGGGTAGGAATTTACGGATCTTATATAGAAGATCAGAGTGCCAGACTCGATCAAAAGCTTATTTTTTCTACGTTTTAATGACTTGGAGTCCTAATTTCGAATCAAATTCATTTTCGAAATTCTAATAATAGTATTAAATAATAAAAAGTTTGACGAACCCTAATGTACGATGACGATTCCTGTAATCACCACTAGGTTAGCAAACCACTATATATTTTGTGATTTAATATTTCTTGTAATATGTGTTTGATTAAATATATCCCTACATAAACTAACATCAAACTTCATAAGAATATCACATACCGAAGTATTTAATTGTTTCAGGATATTTAATTTTAAAGGATTATTTCACTTTAATCAATTCAATATTCACGCAACATTGATCTTATAATTTCATAATTCTGAAATTTAAAAAAAAAAAAAAACACGTGTGAGTTTTTTCTCTATATCAATGCAATACCACGTACACTAGATTATTAATGATAAGCATAGATTACATTTTAAAAAATCAGATTGGTTTCTTATACAGCGATTGGATTACAACTGATTGATAAGAATGCAATATGTAATCGTGGAAACTTTACAAATAAATTATTTAATATTAGAACTATAAATATACAACATGAAAACTTGTTAGAGTTTGAGAGTGATTTTTCATGGTCAATATACAACTGACCTAACAAAGAAGTAGATTTTTTTTCTTCCGTTGGCGCTGCAGACCATGAAGATCTTTGGCCGCGTGATGTTGCCTTACTAACATCATCATCATCATCATCTATTAATGACTTGTGTAATTTCTTTTTTAGTATGCAAATGAATAAAGTCAATTTTTGATAGTTTAGGCTTCCTCCTTACCTATATAATGTTCAATAACCATATTATTTCTAAACATTACTTTAATTTTTTTCCTCACCCTCCTAAAACTTTATTTAGCAATTACAATAAATAAAATACTTGAAAAATATCTCACTGGATTCAATTTATCGGTAAAGTTTATAAATTTTAACATTTTTCAATACAAAACAAACATAAACATAAGCCGGATCAATACCCTAATGATAAAAAACACTGTGAATAACCATTCAATTTGTAAGGAATGGTATCATTTGGGAATAGAGTACATCGTGACTACAGATAATAATAATAAAAATATATCATTCTCTTTTTCGTTACTATCTATATAGAGAATGTTCTCTACATTAACATAAGGAGGTGAATCGGATATATATTGCTGCTGGTACCTCTCTATATATACATTGGATGGATATTGGGCACTGGAGAAGATGGTCATTCAAGAGCCTACAGACTGTTAAATATATTTCGTTTAAAATCACTGTAGATTTCTTCATCTTGTATAATGTAAGATTTAATTTGTTGATGTATATTTATGGCGTGTGGATTCTTTAACGGCTGACAACTCACGTTTTGAGCATGCAAGTATTAAAAATTAAATAGTCTTCAGAAGAATCTAGGAGGCTGAGGGTTCTGTAGACTGGGTTCTTATTTGAGTTTAGAGCTCTATTGATTGGGTCCTAGACACAGAAGATGATTTTCCATTTTTTCTATTATGGCTTTCTTCTGGTTTTGCATTCCCGTTTTGTATACCTCGTTTAGTTCATTGAGACTTAGTTGTTGTGGCTAGATTGTGAACTTGGCTAGATTGTGAACTTTTAGCCAGCTAAAATGATAAAATCTATGGCAACTTCTTGTCTATTGAAGCACATTCGTGGATACCTATTCTCTAGTAGCGTTGAGGGTCTCGTCCAAAGGTTGACAATTTTTATTATGAGGTGTAGATAGTTGACTGTAGATTAATAATTAGTGAAGATAGTCGGGGGGTGCAGTCAGTAAGAACATAAATAAACAAAAAATGTTATTTATTCATGCCGACGTTTCGACCTGAGTTTCAGGTCTTGATCAGGGATCTAATAGGATAGGGGTCCTAGCTAAAAAACAGTTTTAGTTAAGACCCCTTTCCTACTATATATAAAAATAGGATTTTAGCATAATATCTACAAAAATTGTTTTTTAATTATTCATATATTTTTAATCTTTACTTATTTAAGGGGTTTAGGTCGTCAAAACAAATACATAAAATCAGAGACTTAATGCTTCTGATCTTTAGGTTTACAAATACAAAGATGATACAATAAAAACAAAACGATACAATAAAATATGATATATTAATTCACACAATAAAAAAAAAAAAATACAAATACAAAGATGATACAATAAAAAAACAAAGTTTACAAATACAATGAAAAACAAGATGAAATGAAAAAAAAATGTAACTATCCTATTTTTTTCTTACCTTATAACCATTTTTTGGAAAACAATTTTTCGTCGTAAGAGTATGCCTTCTTCAAGTTTTAAGGAATGCTAAATTCTCCTTGTTGCAAAAAAATTGTTTCAACCCGATCGATTTAGCTTTACCATGTTTTTCTTTTCTTTTTTCTGATTCATATGCAAAACTATATTTTTAAAAAAGAAGATTTAAGTTGAAATCGTGTGCAACTTTTTTCTTATTTAACTGTCTCGCATTAGATTCTAAAATCATAAACCCTAATTCAATCAATCGGATTTTGATTAAAAATCAAGATAATTTTTTTTATTAAAGTTACCTTAGGCGTACTTGGATACTTTATAGACTTGACCCTTAAAAAATCATCTTTAAATCCAGAAACAGTACATCTGCTTCATCTATCGTAGTTACCTTTTACTAAATTTAGCCAGAGTAAATTATTTTCTGTAAAAAATTTCTATCAGT
This sequence comes from Halyomorpha halys, assembly GCF_000696795.3. Lineage (NCBI taxonomy): Eukaryota > Metazoa > Arthropoda > Insecta > Hemiptera > Pentatomidae > Halyomorpha > Halyomorpha halys. The sequence goes on along the minus strand of NW_027104988.1, from coordinate 967,874 downwards.
ATTAATTAAATAAAATTATATCATTTTATTATTTTATTACGATTATATTGAATTTCTGGTAAACTTGAATTATCTAACCCTAAATGTTGTACGATAGTCAGATTGAAGTATCATGCTAATTGTTCCATTATTGCTATCTTATTGTTGGATAGAAGTCACTGTAATGTGTCCCAATAGTAAGGTTTTGGAATTATTGATGCAACTTTTGCTGTTTTGACAATTTTATTATTGACTTAATAACAATAGCTGCATAATAATATCAACGATTATCAATATATCTAAGGTCTAAATGCAAAACATACATTCTCCACTTCAGCAAGTTTTATATTAAGCTTGAAAAACCTCTAATAACGATAAAGCCAGGTTTTAAATTAGCAATTAAAAAAAATATATAATGCTGAGCGATCGCAGAAAAAATAACGCTAGTTTTTGTTTTACTTAAATTAGAAATTTTTCATGTTCACTATAAAATTTTCTAAATTGAAGAATGTGATTTTTGCAATCAGACGCTTCATGTATCGTCTGATAATTAAAATAAAATAAAAGTAAATATAACTAAGATCTTTTTGAATAGATTCCAGGGACAAATGTATAAATTATCTTTAGTGGAAGAGCAAAAAAAAAAAAATAATAAATTTTATTTGAGATTATTAAATAGTTGAATGAACTTTCTAATGTTTTACGGTTAAAACTGATGAAGATGGGAATTATACTCTTTCACGTAGAATTCAAACCACGGTCAACGATTTCTGTCAACAAAAAACGACTAATAAAATTGTCTGCTGTCGAATGGGATTTGAACCTGAATAGGTTTCAATTTCTAAATTAAGACGAATCTTTATACATCCGACAGATGGCATGACAATGCTTTGGCACTTCAATTCAATTCAATTCAAGCAAAATTCTTGAAACTAAAAAAAAAAATTAAGAATGCATTTAATTTAAACTAAGGTATATCACTGTTACTTTTGTTTAGTATAAATATATGCAGGGTATAATTCAAAAGAACTTCAAAAATTAAAATATTCTTATTTTGTAGAGGGAGCGAGCCCTTCAGCTATCCATGTTAACCTCCTGGATCTGCCAAAAAGGGATAATTAAAGAATTATTTTAAGTATTTATAAGAGATTCTGTCCAATGTTTCAATAACTTTTACTCTAATGAAAGGCCGATTTGATTTGACGACTGTTCCAAAAGCTGCTTGATCGTCACTTCCCTTACCTGGTCGGTGGTAGTCTGGCTGACATCCTGTCATTCTCCGAGACAATGCTGACAATAGTTATGCAGTTGATCAAATGAGTGATTTATTGAAAGAATTGATGCATCAAGGAATTAAGTGAGGTGTGAAGATTGTTTTCGTCAATAATATTTATTAAATTAAATTATATCTTCCCATTTTATTAATCAAACGATAAGTTCAAATAGTATCAAGTATCAAATATATGTTGGATTTTTAATAAATAAGACTGCCGAATGAAGTGAAAAAAAGTTTAATTTTAAAATGAATTATAAAACGTTTCTCCTAATAAACTATTTCTTTAGCTAGGCAAGGGCCTTGTTGGCTTAATTGGTAATCCCATCACATTCCACTTGCTAACATATGTTTTAATTTTTTTTCGTCAGGCTACTACTACACGACTTACAAGACAGAATCGAAGTTAGCCCTCCTTTTAAGTATGAAGGTTTGAGAGAAAAAAACTGTTTAACGCTATATTGAAAAGTATTAAAAGACAAGATAAACTCACTTATTTCCTAGATCTTCATATCTTTTAATTGTCTATAAAAATAGTTGTTTAGACTGTGTTTCCGCTGAACAATCAAACAAGGTCAATGTAGAAAAAAATGGACTTATATTCGGTTTTTTCCCATGTACGTTTCACTTGTTTATATTTTTATGGATTCAAAGAACTTCAAAGAAAAAATTATGCAACGACTATTAGCAAATAATTTTTCTCATCAAACTATAATTTTGGTTTTAATGCAATTATTGAACATGTAATAAAAATGTTTTCTCCAGATACATGTTTCTACTTGCTTTTGACATCGATTCTAAAATCGCATGATATTCATAAAAATTGTATTAATAAAACTTCTGAGCGAGCTGCTGGTTAAAAACATACCAAATAATTATGCAATGTTGTGACATACAGATTAGGTGCGCTGCGGAATTAATGAAATACTTTCATAATATGTTATAATGTATTTGTTTTTTGATACGGTCTTATTCACCCGTGTAAACTGATAAATGAACCACAATCTTTTTTTTTTTAATGAAAATACATCATTTTTATTATTCTGTTCTATTGTAGAGGAGGAGGGGGAGTTTGTTTTTCTGCACCGTACGGTACTCGGTAAAGTAGATAGTACGGTCATCACTGATAGTTCTCCTGATATAAGTATTCACTTTTGTTGGCTTTTGTCCCTTACCCGGGCAGCGCCTATTAATAATCCAACAAAATTAAATTTTTGAGCCCACCAGGATTTGAGCATGTGCATTTTTTACATTGAAATTAATAATGCGCAAATGAAGTGATTCTAAGACTTTTTTTTTTCTGAGTGATTGATTTGAGATTCAGGGTATAGAGGGGAGAGGAGATAGAATAACACCTCTTGGTTAGTTACCTATATTATTGAAAAATCAGAGATAGCTGTCTTGAAGAAAAAACTCAAATTAGAGGAATTGCTATTGATGGGGATATTGTTGTATGAGAAAAATAGATTTTTATTTTAAGACTGACCCTTTTAAAAAAATAATATTATCTTTACGTAGACATACGTTATCTACGCCCTCCACTTCACACCAAAAATATCTTCTTTCCACACCACTTGCCGGGTCGGATAAATGGTAAGTATTTTATTCTGATTTTGTTTCTATTGTTGTCTAATGGAATTTAACGTATTTCTATTATTTTAAGAAGATCGTGTTACCAATCTATGCTGATATTACTGATATTACCAATCAGTAGTGTACTGAGATAAACATTCTGTAGAGTGTTTATATACATCCGTATGTTTTATTCACAATTTGTATTTCAATTTCCTTATGAGTTCGGTAAACTTAAATGTAAAGACGTTTTTATGGTATTCATAGCCCTTATCGACCGAAATTTGCTATTTTAGAAAGTATACCTTTATCAACATTAATCCGAAATCATCCACTTAAAAGATTTTTTCCACATGCTATGCATTTTGTTGTTCATCTTCGTAGGAGTTGTTCGGCCTAACGATTTCCCTAATTGAATTAATTTCAATTCTATTTAGGATTTTTAGTTTGTTTGTAAAGTGCGGCGAAACGTTGGTTAACAATAAATAGTTTTCTTTTACTGTTTTAATACCTTTATTGACCGCCACCTGGACTATCTTCCTACAAACAACATTTTTTTTTATTTCGTATCTTTATATGTATGTTGTACTCACACGAGGTTTGGATGGGTTTTTCATTGTGGTGATGGATATCATCACCAAAATGAGAAACCCACGATGTATTGCATAACTTGTTTCCACAGTTCGCTGCTATACATTGAACAGTAGCAGACATGATATTTCTTAAAATGTTGTGGGAGGAGTTGAGGGGGTGAAAATTATTACAATCAAAATAAAAAGATAAGTGTAATGATCCTATTGGAAAGTAGTGGTATATGCAGAGGAGAGCCAAGGGTTATTTATAATAGCATTTTAGTACAAGTGCTGGGAAGAAAAAAAGGCAGTTATTTCACTCTAATTTTTGGTAACTTTAATGAAAACTATATTTAATTACTAGTCGAAATTGACGAGTCTGCCAAGTATAGGTAGATGAATACAAAATGGCGGTTGTTCAAAACCTTAAAAAACATTAATTTATCATTCGCAGCTCTATATCTTAAAAACTAGAAAATCTAAAAGAACAATATTTAAAAGAGAGTAAATTTGCTGAAATATGAGCCCTAATAGAGCTATTTACGTACAGTAGTTCTCGAGATATAGCTTTTAAAAAGCAATATTTCTTAAAAATTAGTTAGATTAGTAGTTAGTTAATTTATTTTGAGAAATCTATATCTATAGATGTCTATTAGCACTCAAATTAAAGCTAGTTTAACGCACTATAGAATAGTTTGTGACCTTTACCTCCGTAGGAATAGTAGTTTTCATAATATGGGCTAAAATAAATTGATTTATAGTAGTTCGGACAATAAGTTTGAGTTTTGAAAAACTTTATTTCAGAAACCATGGGACGTACAGATGTCTATCAGCACTCAAATTAAAGCTAGTTAAATTTGCTACAAAATAGTTTATAACGTTTATCTTTTTAGGAGTAGTAATTTTTATGATATTTGACAAAATATATTCACAAACTGTTAATTTCTAGTTGTTCGTATTTAATGTTTGATTTTTGAAAAAATAAAATAAAATATCTCAAGATCCATAGGACGCACATATGTCTTCCAGCACACAAAATAAAGGAAATTTAACTTACTATGAAGTAGCTTATGACACTTATCTTCGTAAGAATAGTAATTTTTATGATATTCGCACATGAATATAAATTTGGCAAATGAAAATTTGTCCGAACAACTATAAATCAATTTATACAAAGCAAATATCATGAAAACTACTACTCCTACGACGACAAACCTATCAAACTACTTCATAGCCCATTAAACTAACTTTAATTTGAGTGCTAAAAGACATCTGTAGGTCAAATGGTAATTGAGATAAAGATTTTTCAAAATAAATCCACTAACTAATGATCTTTCAGTACGTTCAGTACATGTTTCTGAAATATTGCTTTTAAAAAACTATATTTCGAGAACTATTGAACGTAAATAGCTCTATTAGGGCTTACAGTTTAGCAAATTTACTCTACTTTAAATGATATTCTCTTAGATTTTCTATTGTTGTTGGTAGATTTAAAGATATAGAACTCCGAATGATAAATTAATTATTTTTAACGTTTTTAAAAAGCTGCTATCTTTTATTCCCCCTACGTTTACTTGGCAGACTCATTGATTTTAACTAGTAATTATACATAGTTTTCACTAAAGTAATCAAAAATTGGGGTGAAATAACTGACTTTTTTCTCCTCTTGGGCTCTTGTACTGTTAGGACAAATGTTTTCTATGGGGAAGGAGGGAGCATGCAATTGTAAGGGCCGAAAATTTTAATTTATGGAATAATTTCGCATTGCAACGTCCATTTTTTTTTTTTTTTTTTATACTACCATATTGTTGATATTGTTCCGAGTAAGATTTTTTTCAAGTCAATTAAATCACTTTTCAAATAAATATTTTTTTTAATAACTTTAAATATAATTTCTGGATCCGTCCCCGGAGGTGAGGCGGTTCAAGTGGTGACAATGATTTCAAATAAATCACAGAAACTTCAAGGAAAAAATTAGGAATCGACAAAATAGTAAAACAATTTTCACACAGACGATTATGTGCTCTTAGTTTTCGATTAAACTTCTTTTTTCCAGGATATACTACTGATATATACTCAACACTATTTCTACAGTAAAAATAAGAACCAAGCTGTTTATAATGTAACTAATATTACTGACCATAATATCTAAAAATTGTACTTGAATACATTACACCAAATGGAAGTTCAGTTATTTGTGTATGAAGAAAGTCTACACAGATTTAAAATTTCAATTGGCGTACAAATGGTCCTTTAAAAATACGGCATGGCCCTTTCCAATCCCTTTCTTTTTAAAGAGAAAGGAAAATTGTACCTCTAGGTTATTACGTAGAAAAATGTTACTTTTACTTCTAGGACGTACTCACTTAAATTGGTACTTCCAATTATTGCTATTGTCACGTTCATGAGGTTTAAAATAAAACTTAAGAATTAATGTTATCTCATTATCCACCGATAAGATCTCAAATAAATTTTTGATCTCCTTTTTTTAGTCCAAATGACATGAAAAACTAATTCTACATAATTTTTTTTTTTGGATCCCTCTAAAACAGAAATAAAAGTGAATTAATAAGTGCTGTGAGACAATAATTAATTGTTTTAATATAAAAATAATCACATAAAAAGTGATTTATCATGGGTCTGACATGGGTGTCATCTTTAGGTGATCGTACCAATTAGGGACAGCTATAACAGCTATAATTAACAATTCTCAATACTTGTTTTCTAAAAATACATGTACTTAGTTTGTACTTACCATATTTGTATTTAGAGTAAAACAAAGTGTAAATCTAGCAAGTTAAACTTTTTATTTATTTCACGATTAAACAATAGTTCAAAGGATGTGGTCTAGGCTCAAGTTATTTTTTGTACTAACTCATAGTTTTGTAACCTGCAGGTGACAATAGGCGCCGGAGGATTAAATTTATAATAATAGATTTATTGTCCCTGTTATGCTCTTATTATTGTTCGTATCTTAAGCATAGTAGTAACTATAAAGACTTGGTGAGTCCAAAGGTTCAGTCTTAATATCCTTTCTATTGTATGTAAAGTCAAACCAGATATTTTTACACTTTTTAATGATGCAACTAATATTTATAATTATAGAGAGCTCATTATTTCCCAATCATATGAAATAGACTTTCGTGAATCTATTCCCAAGATATGGAATTTATAATTTTTTATGGGTTTTTTGTGTGTTAAGGTTGTACTGAATTGACGTTCAAATATTTACATAGTTTTGTCCATTATTTTATTATTGCGCTTCATTACGTTACTAAATTTTATTATTTTTAAGAAATTTACTAAAATAAACAAAAAAATTTTGGTAGTTTAGATTAAATAGAAAATCCCATTAAGGAATTCTGGATACTGATATATTTTGATAAATACATCAAAACCCCCAATCTAAAAAGTTTGTTAATACAGAATTTAGAAAAACAATTACAATGACTTAATGTAAAGGTTGCAAGCAATAAAAAGTCATTAATCCATATAGATTAACGAAGGCTTTTAAGCGTCAAAACTGAAAAAAATATTACAACCTTTTTAGGGAGCTGTTCAGATGACCTCATTACAACCATCTAACCAACTAACCAAAAACGAAAGTATCAAAAAAATGTATTAGATATACGGTGACATCTTGATTGATGTTTCTTCAATGTTTCAAAAATTTGAACAGTAGCTTGACTGAAAAAACTTCAGAGAAATTGTTTAAAACTTTTGAATGCTTTGCATCTAAGGCCAATCAATACCAGACTTACTGTTTCACGTCGAGTTCCTGAAAAATTCTACCGCTCTGGGTCATTCGAGTTCTAATATGCTTCCCTTTTGGGGGAATAAGTTTGTAAATATAAAAAAACTACTAATTTCATTGTGAACAAAAATTGTTGAGTTGAAGATAAAAATATTGACGATACTTCAAATTAAATTTTTCTTTCTCTTAAGGGGCAGCGATCCACCAATGGTTCAGACAGCAATTTCGATTTGGATGGCGCGATATTTTAACCTTTTGTATTAATTTTCAATACATTAAGGACTAATTGATCGATAAAATGGGCATATAGCGTTAACTAGACGTGAGGGGGAGCAAAGAATGAATGGGAGAGAAAAGGCTACCCCCTCCCCTATCTCTGCAACGTTCATTCATCTAACGTCACCAACCGTAGCCGCTCCAACGGCTTAACGACATTTCATTCACCTCTTCGGGGCTTTAAAGTCATCTTTAAATACATAGATCATAACATGATGTACACACTTGATAACATGATGTAACTAAAATATGTTAAATTTTGAGTTGTACGACTGTTTCACCATCTGCCCTAAAAACTATATACTTTTTATGTTACACGTTGCAGCTGTAATAAAAACAATCAAGTACCATATATATAAGGTATCAGTAAAATTAAAAAAAATAAAAACAGATAAAAGTAAATTACCATTTGAAAATTAAATTAAATGAGTACTAATATTTATTATAAGCCCACCGTAATTTTATACCGCATAATGGTGTATGTCCACGATTTAATGAAAATTAAAATACTGTCATTGCATCAAAAAAATCTGTACATTTTCTTATTTTATGCTGATTAATCACTGTATCATTACGTCATGTTTATTACATTTTTCTTGCAAGTTGTTTAATATTATTCAATATCACACACTTCAATTCATTTTGTCAATTGATTCCCGATTAAAAAAAATTACAAATTTATTAGAAAGGTGAAAATGGAAATATAGTTCTAATTCTAGCTTAAGGAAATTTTAACTTTTCTAATATTTTTATAAATGGCCCTCTGATTAAGAATGTATGGTAACATTTATTTATAAATATTTATATAATTAAATTAATTACTATTAATAACATATGTGTAATGTAAAATGTACCTTTAAATATAATTTCTGGATCCGTCCCCGGAGGTGAGGCGGTTCAAGTGGTGACAATTTAACGCTATATTAAAAGTATTAAAAGACAAGATAAATTCACTTATTTCCTAGATCTTCATATCTTTTTATTGTCTATAAAAATAGTTGTTTAGAC
>NW_027104988.1:945521-959390 GCF_000696795.3 Halyomorpha halys | reverse complement strand
ATAATTAAATTAATTACTATTAATAACATATGTGTAATGTAAAATGTACTATACAAAATTTAATGATATTAAATAACCGTTAATTACATATATAGATGAAATTACATTTGCTCATTTCATAACACACAAACTAATTGTAGTCACTCATATTCTCTTCGTTACATTTAAATCATCACATGCCTAAGAGAAATTGTTTTCCAATATAAGTTACAAAATTAATATTGAAATTTTAAAAAAGGTTTACTATATATATTACTCTAAAATTATTATTATATTATACTTGTTTACCCTACATGGTAATCAAATGTTACATTAGTGATTAATTAATAACCATACAATTAAAATTCTCAAAAAAAATTTTAAAAAGTTTTTTTTGTTGCGTGCGTCTTATCATAACTTTTTGCTTACCTCACCTGCAATTATTTCTCAGGGACGGATTCACCGTGGGAAACCCTGTACACATGGTGGCATTTATATTTATTGTTATTTGTTAACAAATATAATAAGGTTTTTCTACAATTTGTAGAAAATATTTGTAAAAATCGCTTCATAACGTAAGATTTTTGTTTTTATTAAAATACCAACTTTTATTCCTTAAAAAATGTATGGAGTAATTTTTATTAAGGTACAAACATCAGATTATGAAAAGTTTGTTTAATAAACAATGCACGCAGAATATTAATCTTAAAAATAAAATAAAATGTTTCTGAATACATATACAATAATTTTTGAAATCAAGAATTTTACTTTAATTTATATAATTGTAAAACTATAAATGTACTTAAAGAAAAATAAAATGATTAATCATTGAAGATGACAAGTGGTTGAAGAATCAGAAAAGTAACGATGACAAATACTTTTTTTAATATTAAAATGAATCATCAGTTTTCATAGCTAACAATCATTATACTTTCGATTAATTATTCATTAGCTACCCATGGAGAAAGAAAATTTTTAGTGTTTTTTAAGTAATATCTTCGTTTTTATTTTATTTTTTGATTCTCTAGTTTTCCTAGAGGTAATATCTGGAAATCTAGTGGTTGATTCATAACCGTAAGATACTGTTATATTATGATGTACTTTTGGAAGATATATTCATTTTAAAATTGCGGTAGTCAGCACTACCCAAGACATTTGAAATATCATTAAGTCCATGAGAATCGAAATAGAGAACCATACAATCAATGCTTTATTGTGCTGGTTTCTCCAAGATATCCTGGTTCTCAACTGTTCTACATTCAACCCGGAGACTAAGACGAGCCGGTGGGAGAAAGGGAGAGATAGGAGAAAGGAGAAAAGTTATCAGGATGTGGGAGCAGACGTTGGAGATATGGAAGGCGTGGAGTAGGAAGTGGAGGAGTGGGGGAAGGCAGGGGTCGGGTGGAGGGGAGGCGGTTACCGGCTCAGTTCGTTGTAAGATGGCTTCAGGATTGGTTCAGTCTTGTGTTGTGTTTTGTTTCTGAGGGGGCACCAGGCCTTTGTATCAGAATCCAGTCTTTCTATCCATACACAGGAAAGATTACCTTTCAGGAACAACCCACAAAACAAGTAGGTATTTTTTTTTTAGAAGTGTGGAGGGAATATTATGTTTTCCTAATTTTTTTTTTATACTTCCATTTTTTTAAATAATTAATTTATAATTTTAATTAAATTAAATTAAATTTACAATTCTAAAAGTTTTTTTTTTCACTTATGGAAGATCGAGCCTAGTGACTGCGGTAAATCAATAGGTCGACGCAGACGCGCGCGATCTCCCTATTCTTGTTGCTAACCCTTCGCCTCTCTTTGTCCTCAGGTACTCGTCGGAGAAGGGAGAGGAAGCCCTGTGTGCAGTGGGGGAGTTGTGTTTGTAATCGTTATTTTTCGAGTTTTGTGTGCGTGCATAACCATTATAAAAGAACATAAGGAAAAAATATTTATCCGCGGAAGTTATATATATTTTTTTCGTCAAGTCGAAAGTGGAATTTCAATAAGCGGTGTGCAGTTTTATTTGTGATATCCAATGATGCAAGTGGAACGGCGAGATGAAGTAGTTCGGGAGGACCTGCTGAAGAAGCCGGCTGCGGCACGGGAGGTTCCTGACGACGGGCCGAGCAGCCCGGGAGCCGTCCAGCCGCCGTGGACCGTCGAAGAGCAACGACAAGTTCCTCCCTCGGTGTACCAACTGGCCAACAGGTACATCCTACTTGACCCTCAGGAAGGATGTCCACTTTATACTTGTATAGACATCACAACCGAGAAGGAGATGGTTTGCAGGGTGAGTAGCCATTTATACATATTTTATTATTATTTTTATTAAGTGAAAAGGGAAAGAATTTAGAAGGTATTCAGGAATTCTTTGTTATTTAGAATTCACACCCCCCATTAAAATTATTTACTTCTCAAATCGCGGTAGATTTCAGGTAATAAACAAAAACTAACTCATGAATAATGTATAATCACATCTTCTTTCTTTATTCATTTAGTTAATCTTTGATTTAGTATTCTCCCATTACTCTCAAAACATCTATAATTATTTGTTCGGATAAAATCAGTAACCTTTGTACGGTCTTAGACCCCGCAAGTTTATCTCAATATAAACAGTCTTAATTCCTTATTCCAGAGATAAAATAAAGATATCCCATATTTTTGAAATTCGTACTCTTAACTTCCATTTGTTTTCTTTGTGAAGACGCGTCTCTTCTGTGTTCAGGAAACGGGCGCTAACAAAGTGTCCAGTTTCTTTGTTCGGTCCCATCCTGTATCCCTTCTTATATGTTTCATTTTTGTTATATTATTTTTTCTTGCAGTTGGCATGTTGTTTTCCAACCATTGCATTTGATTTAGTTTATTAATTTTTTCCAATATTACTATCCACCCCCGAACCTGAGTGATAAGGTCATTATCAGTTAATGGTGGGAGGAAAGGCCGCAAGGTGGCTCGCTAAGTCCTTGGCCCTCCCAGCTCACTTCTCTCAATACCATTTCCCCCTTATACTTGCCATTAACATACTTGCAAATGCTTTTTTTTTTTTAATAGATCTTGTTATGTTCTCGGCACATAATGAGCCTTAGCATTCAAGAGAATGCTACCTTGAAAAACTGTGCAACACTCCTTTATGATGACGCAAAACACATTTCACTTAAACTATACATAATTATTTTTTTAAATATATTCGTTTTAGTGATATTTAATAATTAGGATATTACTTAAAATTACTCGAAAATATTTGTCAATTCTCTTTGACGTCATTATATCTGAGAAAGCAATTAGAGCAGATATTTCATCAGTTTCTATTGATTTTTATGCTTAGTATTTGCATTCTGAAACGATAAATTATTGGTCAAATCTATTGTTTCCATAAGTATAAGATTAATTAGTACTTATTTTATATCCATTGTTGGATCAAATCTATGATATTTAATATTATAGTCTATGTCGTCTGCTAGCATAAATTTTTTATTAGGTTCTTTAAGTTACTAAGCTTCATTGTGGTAATTAGAAATTAATTTAATAATTTTTTTTTTTTAGTTATGCTTATATTTATAAATGAGGCAATAGCTGGAAAAAGGGCATTCCCAGTCAAATCCCCTTATTGTGGAAAAGCATTTTTAGAATACCAGATATTAATTTTATTATTTAGTAAAATTTCTAAGCTATCATAATTGTTACTAGTAGCTCATACATTGGTATATCATTTACAAACCTCTAAAGGTTTTCGGGTAGACTCCCTTTTCCAACTACCGCCTCTATTGTATGCACATGTTTTAAATATTTACCCATTATATTTAATTTTCTTATGATGTATGGAATTTTCTGTTATGATTGTTTTATACAGCTTGAATATCTGTCATTTGTTATTTATTATTTTATGTATTTATTATTTAGCTGTATTAAGCTAAAGTATAACATCTTGCAGAGAGGTGCATACAGACCCTTGAATGGATGCCAGACCTGCAGAGGGCAATGATGCCTCTTGCACTTCTTATCAGTTTCTTATCTCCCGACGCCAGTTTATTCCTGTATGCTTTCTCTATTCTCCGAAGCTGATATCTAACTATTCCTCGAGACTGACCGGCGACGTGTCACAAAAAATTCCGGAGTGTGGGAATAACGTTTGTAAAGAAAAAAAAACCTTCCCAGGAAATCCGGGCATAATTGATCGTTTGTTACACTTGATTTGAAATTCTCTTGAGAAATATTGGCCGTATTCATTTTCTTATTGGCGATCTTTGTCAGATTGTTTTAAATTAAAAAATGAAAGGCGTGTGTTAGAAAACATCCATACTTTCCCAAGGATATAGCGAGTTCTTTGTTCGAGTTGGGGCAGTAGGTGGCCATGACTTTTCAAAAATGACAACCACTTATTAAGGTCCAGATTGTTGATATAATGCTCTTTGTTAATTTATTCATTCCCATTGTTGTTAACAAGTTAATTATTTAATGTTTATTCAATAACAGTATATTTATGTATCGAATCACTTTTTTTTTTCATGTTCCGCACACTCTCGTGGTATTTCCTTCCCTGTAACGTGATATCCCAAACGTTGACCCTGTGTAAGATAAGACCTCCGCCTAGGCTCTAATGAACAGCGTTGCGAAACAGATTCCTATGCGTCGCGCCTACAGCGCTCTAGTGCCAACGATCCGCCGGCCATCCTGATGAGAATATCGGGCGTCCGCCCACAGTGTATTTCCACATTCGCGAGAAGGCAGCGGGGAGAAGAATTGGGATCTAAAATTGTTATAAATACTCACGGAAAAAGGCGTATTTTGAGCTATGTCGAAAGCTCCCCGAGACATTACCACACCTCAAGTAGATCAGTGTGTTCGCTTGGTCGCTTTGTGCTTTTCGAAATGCTATTAATTGATTTACGAAAATTAGTTTTCGAGTTATATATTTAAACAAATTTTTGTTTAAAACCTTTACTTAATGTAAATAAAAAATAGAAATGGATCTTTAAAAAATAATCTGCTATTTGATTTTTAAATGAGTAGAACATTGAGTTTAAAGTGCTAATATAGTAATATTAATAAACTTTTTAACAAGAAAAAACCTGAATTTAAATTTTATTTTCATAAGTTTTGAGGATTTGGATATTTATATAGTTAGTACGTGGGGAAATTTACATTTTGGTAATCTATTTACGAATTATAGAGTGAAGCTCCTAATAATTTGTATTACTATTATATTCATTCTTGTGTAATTTTATCACTTTGTTTGGCTATGATCAGTAATATTTTATTTGAAGGAACTTTGGAAACCACTGCCCTTTCCTAAGACTGAACAATTACATTGTTGACAAAGTAATATGTAAACTATGTGTACCCTTTTTCGGTTAAGACAAAAGGTCCCTCAAGTGGACAGGCTCTTTTGCAAGGGAGGTTTGCCAAATGTGTTTTTGTAACCACGAAGGAGGATGAGGAGGAGGGAGGGGACCTGCAGACGTCCTTGGTTGAGGTCAGTTACTCCTCTGCGCCAACAAAGGGTTCGTCCGCACAACCGGATCTGTATCCCTCTCGATGTATCGATCATTTTCGATTATATTAACTATCGACTCGTAGGGACTGTCCTTCGCCCGCAAAACCAGGACAGGGTTCGCTTGCCCAATGTCGGCCGCTGCTATTTCAGTTGATTTCAAGAGCGCTGCCTCAAGGCATGTGTTACATCTATACTCTCGTCATTATGAAATTATCTTTTCTATTACTGCAGTATTACTTTTATTTACGTTTTCTTTCAAAAGAATGTTCTTGTTAGAACTCTTTCTCAATCCACCAATCAGAAACCTGCTGTTTATTTAATTGCCATAAAAATATATTTTTCATTACTATTTTTTCCCTTAGCCTTCCCTTGTTTTTTAATTAAATTAAAAGGTCTATAGTCATGATGATAAGATAAAATAAAAAAAACTTTTCCGGTATGATTTATACGAGATTCTATTTTTGACTCTCATCATCTTATGAAATACTATTAAAATGCTAAAAAAAAAATATTTTTAATTTTTACTTTTACAAAACTTTAGTGAGCAGAAAGAAAAAAAATTGAATATTATTTTGGAAGATTGTTTTATTTATATAAATTAATAATTTCATGGTTGACTCTATTTTAACATATCCTTCACAGGTTTCATTTTGTGTATTAATATATTTGATATATTATAGATATTAGATATTATAAATAAATAATTCATTAAAAAAAAAGTTCGATTACGTAAAATAAATTCTTGTAACTAATAAATCGTAGCGCTATCTTTATATGAACGTATTAAATAACAGTATTGTTGCAATTAAAACAAAGATTACATGTAGCGCTTATCATCGCTCATAATATATAATCCTTTAGAGGAAAAGTTTATCTTTTTTTTTTAATAGTAACTGTTAAATTATCTTCCACATTTTTAATGATTTATGTGTTTTATTATATTTAAATATTTTCGAAGAAAAAAAATTGATCTTTGTAGTGCTTAATTCATACAAACTATATAAAGAAGTATTACAAAAACAATAATAAAAAAAAAAATGTACTGTAAGAGCTTCGAAGGAGTGTCTACCACGTGTAATGTTATTTCATTTCTTTCTCTGCAGGATCCTACGTCATAACGTTTTAATGAACTTGTTCAGATTTATCATTTCATGTCCCTACAAAATTATTTCTTTAATAGTTATTTACTTTTTTATTGTTGTAAAGAAAAATTTTCATTGCACGATTTGTATTTAATTTTTCTGAAGTTTTAAAAGATAACAGTTATAATATTTTGCTTATGCGTTCCCATAGTGTTTCATTGAAGTATGAATCAAATTGACACAGTATGGAAATGTGATGAAACCTGTGTTGAAATTAGCTGCTATAGTAGCCGAAGCCCTTGGCAGAGATATTGAAGGACATACACTCTGTCCATTAATTTGTTTTTAGTAGCTTCTCGTTTAAAGAATTTTCCAAATGAATTTACGCCATTTCTCACTGGGACAATCGGTAGGGGAAAAAATAAATAAATAAAACGTGAACAGATTTCATAGTATCAGCTCATTCTGGCCACATCCCTGAAAAAGTGTAGAAAGATAGTAGCAATTACTTTTGAGAAATAGCCGTTTCACATCTCTTGTGCGAAACTACTGCCATCTGTTATGTAAGACATAACATTCTCTTCAACCCGATCTATTTTTTTTCTCCCTTGTTACAAATCCAAACTTTTCCCATCCTTTTCTGGAATAAAACATAAATGGTTTCGTTCGGATTTTTTGTATTTTATATATTTTTTTCTTTTATTTAACGACAAAAACCTGTACCACAACAGCCCATGATGGTTCTTCAGCTATGAAAAACGGCCTTGCAGACTTTACTATCGAAAGTTAACTGCTTATTTCTAAATGTTGTAAAATATTAATAAATTTTGTCATTCATTGGCTAGTGAAAGAACCTTTGTATACTTAGTGATGATTTATTGTTTGGACAGGGCTATGAACATTTTATTAAGCAAGAAAATACGTTTTTACTTAATGCTTTCATGTTCTGATGGCATTAATCCGATCGCAATTCATACAGTGTTCAATGATCTAGATCTATGTAGACTTTTAATACGAGGATGTGCTCTCGTTTGCTTTACTTTTCCAAACCGTGCTAATCCACTAAAGCTCCATCTCTTTTTTACATGAAAAAAAAATGAAATGAATGATAAGAATAAAGTCCACTTCGTAAGCGGCCTTATCTTGTTGTGAATGATGCGCTATGAAGGAATTATTTATGGTCTTTTTTTTCCTTTCAGTTTTTCCTCTCGGTTTTATCATCGTCATATTGATTGCCCAACACCGCCCATCATTATCTCTTCTGGGACTGTTTTTCGTCTGGCCTGTAAGCCTGGTATATGTGTATTATCTTTTATCGTGTTAGTTATTTGAAAACTTCCTCAGAATTGTCGTCGCCTATTGACATCGTTATCTGTGTTAATTCCATCAGATATTTATTGTTTAATTAAAGCTAATCGCTTTTAATATTATAAAAATTCATTGTCAATAAATCAATTAGTTACTTTTCTTAAAATAATAGAAAAAAATTGTTGTTTTCCCTCTTAATTATTTTTAGGCATACGAACTCCGTGTAATATCTCCAAAAGGAATTCACGGGGTAAAAAGAACCCTATTGGCTTTCACAATTAGCCTTCTATGTAACACTTTTCCTCTGATTCTGAAAAAGAAATTCTTAAGGTAGTATGCTAACTCATGATTTTTCGGTAGCAGATCTAGCCAGAGTTATGTTAATATATTTTCACTTTAATCAAAACGTCTCTTAACTAACTAGTCCCTAGCCAAAACTATCATTCCTAGGCTCTTACGTGAATCGAGTAGTGTCATTGTTTGTTATCTGTGAGAGTCAGGTTAGTTTAGCATGACGAATGGTAGTTAAGCATGAAAGGATTTTTAACACAATATTATTAAATCATTCTTCTATGTTAAGTATATATTCTTTGGAATATCCTTGTACGAGTTCTGATCGGCTAGGTTTCCTTTGATAACAGGTGGTTGGCAGAGATTGCACGGGACTCGTCTCAGCCCAACTTAGGCTGGACGGCCATCCACGGATCAACCCACTCCACGAAGTAGTTCTCGGAGAGGAGTACATGTACCTAGTTTTCCCCGGATCCTCTGGAGACCTCCACTCGCACGTGAGGTCGAGGAAGAGGTTGAGGGAGACGGAAGCGAGGCGGCTCTTCCGGCAAGTAGCGGAAGCGGTCGCTGCCTGCCATGAGAGGGGCGTAGTCTTAAGAGATCTCAAGCTGAGGAAGTTCGTCTTCTCTGATTCTTCCAGGTGAGTCCATGCTTCATTTATTATTTTATTTAGTTGTTCTAATCGGGATTAACGCCCGTAGTTATGTAGGTATACTTTTATAATTTAAGTAAAAATCTTGTAGAACACAGTTGTTATTTGATAAAAATTATAATAAAAGTAGAATCTTTTAACATAAATTACTAGTGGTTAGCTTTGTTTTCAGTCTTACTATAGAAAAAATATAGATTATTTTATACTACTTAGCTCTAAACACATCTTGTCATACATGAAAATCTCTTTTACAAAAAAAAAATATATATATAAAAAGTTACCTTGTTTGTATGAACTAAAAAAGATATTATTCATATGTCACTATAACATTCAAAACATCATTTCAGGACCAAATTACGCGAAATAGGTTATTGAATGTTAAGGACACAAAAAATTCATTACAATTATAGTGGATCTCTGTATTTTTAATTGTTTGCTTTTGCAGTTGCTGTTGGCATTGATACAATTGACAAAAGAAACAAATATTTACAAAATAAAATTGCCCAATAATATGCCTAAAATGTCATTGCAAAGAAAGAGATTGGTTTATTTGCGTATAATTTGTTTCTCTTAAATAACAAAGTAAAAAATGGAAATCGTCCCTGAATCGTCCACCCCCTTGACAGAAACAAAATATTTCCTCTTAAATCGTGCCTTGTTTTTAAGATAGTACCTGCAGAATAGTGGTTGGGAAAAGTATCTCTAAACTAAATGAATTTAAATAATTAACTAGACCTTTAAATTGTAGTTAGAAACTAGTAATGCACAAGGTTGTGGAAAAGAGAAAAACATGAGAAGGATGCGGTGATTACATTGCAACACACCAAACTAAGAAATTAAGGTATTTATCTTGAGG
Organism: Halyomorpha halys; assembly: GCF_000696795.3. NCBI lineage: Eukaryota > Metazoa > Arthropoda > Insecta > Hemiptera > Pentatomidae > Halyomorpha > Halyomorpha halys. The sequence goes on along the minus strand of NW_027104988.1, from coordinate 949,740 downwards.
AAGGTCAACTCATTGTGTTCCTCCTATCCGTTTCTTTCGCTTCATAAAGTTGAGAATCAATTTCTTTGTTAGCAGTCAAAAAATTAGAGAAAAAATTAAATAAAAACTAGAAAAATAAATTGCGCCTCAATTGGACAAATGCAGCGTTCCATTGGTGGAGCGTACCATTTCGTCCTGTGTTTTTTAACTTATATAACATAAAATTATGCAATAATCCACGTCAGGCTTAGTCAACCTCCCGTGTCAATCGGAATCGCTTCTGGTTTTTATAACCAACACTCTTGTCAACTCATGTTTCAAGTAACACTACTTATCAGTTGTGCTCATGTTTTGGTGTTGGTCTTTTGGTCCCTGATGGCAGTCAGGTCTTTGTTTCAAATTTACAATTTTTTTTCTTTACTCAAAAATATTACATTTCATTCCCAAACGTTTATGTTTTCAATATTGTTGGTTCGCTTTGTGCAACACTTGCTATCTCTGGCAAGATTATTGTTTACTCATTCCTGGGCGGTTACCCGGTTAACTACTTTGGTCCGTGCTCTCTATGCTATTGGTGGGTCGAGATTATGAAGAGGAAAGATAGAGCATGGGAGAACCATCAGCTTATCGGTGTCCACATCCTGCCTCTTGTGAAAGAGGACAGCGCATCAAGGTCGGGGAGAAGATAACCCTATCTCCTCTGGCTTCTTGTGCTCTATACATAACCTTAATGAACTCCTTATATTTCTTAATATCTCCTAGACTAATTAATTGCTGTAAAATTCAACTATTTACATTCCACCATTGCAAAAGCAATATTTTTTTAGTTGCTAATCTACTTAACATCGTGTAGAATAATTTATTTTTTTCAAATCTGGGACTTCTAAGAATAGTTGTAGCTACCAGTAATGAATCGTTTTCCAGCCGGTGTTGCTGTAGCTTTGCAAGGCAGCCGTTTAAAAGGTAAGATATTGCGGGACAGTTTGTAACAAGAGTACGCAAGAGACGGGAGGTCGCAAGAGATTTGTCAAGAGAGAGGATGTGTTGCTATAGCGCCCACTGACGCAAACCTTTAGGAATTTACATTCTTCGCTCATTTAACCCGTTGGATTGGTCTATTTCTTATCAGCTGATTAACAATATTTACTAAAATGCCACGGCGGACGCAATATTGCATTAGGCGTGTGCAACTATCCTTATTCGGAATGGCGTTTCCTCCTTCGGGTACTGAGCTATTGCACATGGTTGCATTTACTGTAGCATGTCTAGAATTTTTTTTTTATGACGGTTTCTATTGTTTTATAGCTGTAACAGAGCTCTTTTAGCCTTCGTTTCAGCATTTTATATTTACGATCGTCTTTGGGAATAGCAATTGATAAGGTTTTATGGCAATGTTGCAATACCGCTCAAGTTATTAGTTTCTTTTTTAATTTGATTATAGTGTTGGTTTTTCTTGTTCTAACTATATTAGAAATTTACTTTTTCGCTCTCATAAGATTTTATTTAAAAATATATTTTTGAAGATTTCTAGTCTAATCTAAAGTCATGTATCTTTACTTTATAAGCTAATCAGTTTTATAAAGAATTTCTGCCTTCTATCACCACATTGTCTTATTACAAAAAACCTGAATGATAATCTTAACTGCGCTTTAGGGACCACTGACAAGTGACTAAGATTGACCTGGATTACTCTTCATAGTTTAATTAAATCTAATTAATTTAATACTATTCAAATTTTAACAGACTTTCCAATCCAGGAGAAGTAATAAATAACAAATCAGTGCCTATTTAAAAATATGTATATATTAGACATTGATTCATTTATTTTTTCCGGTTTTCATTTCGAAAAACTTATTTGTTACTTCCTAGGATTCCAAAAGTATAAAAAAATGTAAAGTTTGTAGGCTTTATTTGATTACTCCATCATTTATAAAGTGCTCCTGAAAATTGATTTTATAATTTTTGCAATAAGTTAGTGGTAGGGATAACATAATACGAGTATTGTTTAATTCAACTTTTTATTTAGAAATCAACAGGAGAATGTTTCTCCCCATTCAGCTTACTTCAGGATATAAAATCTATTTCAAGCTATCATTGCCGTTTGCCTGACACTTTAGGATATTACACGATGAGGAATCCAGTTCAGTGAACTCGGTGCTGCATGTTGGCTTTGCCATCATACATAGCTATTTCTTAAACTATTTCACGAACGACTTCCTGAAGATCACACGGGCGGCCGTAGGTCACGTTGTAAAGGATCAGAGCGAACGACAAGGAAGGGAGCGGCCATGCAACTGATGTGAACAACTGATGTAGCAAGGCTCGAGGAGTTGCCTCACGTAGTGTTGCAACGCCAGCGAAGGTCCCCGCCTGCTCCAATGATGAAACCCATCCTTACCTAAAACTATTACCATTCTCGCACCCCATCTCATCAATACTACCATCCATCCTCCCACGTGATGTCCACCTCGTCATTGGCTACTCGCGGAGGATTATATCCTAATATAATAATAATGTTTTCCTAGTCTAACTGAATATGACATTAATTCGATTCTCCTTCGCCCTCAATAGAAAATAAAAGTAAATGTATTCTTGAGTGTATTATTATTGAATTTCATTATCGTTACGTCGAAGAATCCTTACCCATTACGAAAGGGTACAAAGTGTAACACATTTTTGATCTTAATTGAATAAATACAATTCTTCATTCGGACTAGACGCAGTTGCAGACACTTGTGCTATTATCACCCGATATTAATTACTATTTTTTAATTATCTCATAGATATGAAATTTGTTTTTCTAGTTAGATTTCGAAATCATTAATGGTATATACGTAAGAGTTTATTTGCTCACTCGACAAATATTCTTTATAGGTTATGTTAATCTAAGGAGGTAGGTTTGGGGGTCGTTAACGGCTACCCAACAGGTGCCAGTTCCGTTTATGCCACCGGAGATGAAGTTGACCGGTCTGCCCGGTCTTCCTTCGTAATGGAATTAATTGTTTCTTTCAATATTAATATGGTATAGAATACCTCTTTTAATATTCAGTCATACAGAAACCAACTTCTGTATTGCTTCAAAGTAATATTAGATTATTACTCAAGTAATTTCCAAGTCTTTTTGATATTATTTGTGAGTGCGAACCGTTAAAGGAATTTTTCGAAAATGAAATATTCTTTGCATATTTTTACCCAAAGCAGCGAAGACAGTTACGCAATGTGAAATTATATGTTACCTCAATTCACAATATTTCCAAGTTCGTTTTATATCATTTTAATTCTTGTAAAGTTCTGCTTCCAATTTAGCGTGTTCGGAATTCATTAATAGGTTTAAAACTAAAGTAAATACAATTTATACAAAATGGCAATGTCCAAGGTTGAAGTGGTGATGGTAGCTCAAAGTCCCTGCGCCTACTGCTTGGAAAAACGGGCTTGCAAGAATTGCAAGGTATCGATGACACATTATGTAAATATAAGTACCTAATTGAAGTAATAGCTTTGTGCTGATTGAAACGATTTGTAAATTCGTTGGGCTGGTTAAAGAATTAATAGGAAGCCTCTCAACTCAGAGTTGTTAGAGATGGTATTGGTTAATATAGGATTTGATGGAGTGGAGGAAGGTATTTAGTTAAAGATTGTTGGTATTATTTGTGTCTTTCATTATTTCTATCCAATAAACCTCTTTTATGTTACTATAAATGCCTGTTTAATTTCTTGTCAAGGGAACTATACAATATGGGAATTTTATTAGGTTGAGGTTAAATTGAGACGGAGCCTGCCGAGCATACCCGACCAGTTCAAACGTCACTTTTCAGTTTTGAAATCGATCTTGACCTATTTGTTGATCTTACGACTCCTGACGTTCTCCACCGAATGCTGATAAACTACTAAAAACAGGGGCCGCCGTTGATCCTATTACCGAAGAGTCGACCAGGAAGCGATCACCACCTTTAGGCGGAGGATGGCTCTTCCCCAGCCTTGCCGGAAGACCCTGAGGTTGGGAAGTCGAGGGGAGGCCAAGGGCGCGTTGCCGATCTGGGACAAGGCTCCCAAGTCTTAGCCATTGTCCTAACCCCGCCAAGTTTACGCAAACCGATTGCGAGTCTTTGGCTTGTAATTGCTCCTCTCTCTTTTTTTTCTAAAGGTTTTAGGTTTTCAATGATACCTTCCAATGAGCGATTGTACGGCTACAGGCTCTATTGTCTTCCCCAAAGCTTTGAGAATTATACATAAATCAAAA
>NW_027104988.1:913624-945456 GCF_000696795.3 Halyomorpha halys | reverse complement strand
TATTGATAACAAATGTGATGTTTCTGTAAACTTCACTTGCATTAGAACTACTTCGAAATTTGTACAGCAGACAGTGTCTTAAATTAGTTTTATTAATTTTCATGATTAAAAAGTAAAAAATAACAATAAGACTCGATTAAAGTTCACCCTTAACTTAAAGAGAAATACCTAATACTAAAACTCAAAAGTTATTTGAACATAATATTAGACAACTAAATTAAAAGCGTTGACCACAAAGTAAACAGAAAAACCGTAAAAACTTTCTTTCTAATCTTTTATTACTGAACTCTTGCAATATGTCTTTTATAACATTTAGAGCTAATTTATATTTAAATTATCTTCAGAATGTTGACTTTAGCGTAAAAACTATAAATATCTATAAAAACCACAGTAAGATATCTTCAACCACGAATTGCTGATTAGTAAATTTATGATAAAATTGACATTATTGTGCAATAGCCTGCTTTGCAACTTTATAAGCAATTGAATAATTTCATTATATTGTTTTTAATGGCTTTAAAAATTAGAAATATTTTAAGAAAAAGAGAGACATTACTCAAGCTTGTTTAACGTTCCAACCTCGTTACTCCCCGTGATACCTTATCAAATGTTGAGCAACTCTAGAAGAATCAATCTCTCCCAAGCTAAATATAGATATGAGCTTTCTTCTGTTAAGTTGAAATCTCATATTCTCAGGCGTGATAACTTTTGTTGTAAATATTTAAATCATTATTACTCATATATGATATTTATTGGTTTTTTAATTCCACAATTGGTTAGAATCATTAAATTCTTTTTAGAAATGTTATTGTTCGTTCTCCCCCCCTTTTTTTTTATTAAAGACTAATGACATATTTCATTATCAGTGAAAAGGGATAAAATAAAATACTTAGCAATGTAAGTGATTCATATTGCAAAGAGGAGAAATAGTTGATACAAACCTCATGCATTAAGAGGAGCCACATTAGACATATAAATTCATTTAACAAGAATATTCTGAACTAAGTATTTTCTGGAAGAATCCTAAAATCTCCCTCTCCGGCATCTAGAATACTAGAATCGGACAAAACCCACTTTCTACGTAACTGTAAAGGTGCATTTAAATCGCCCACTAACTGACAGAGATAAGGCGCGCGCGTAGGAGCGTGAAAGAGAGATAGATAAAAGGCGCCCTAAAAGAGAATTGGCACGACTGGGGCGATATCTAGCCCAACCGGAACTCTTTCACTTCCGTTCTCCTTCCACTAGCAGCTCTCTCCTTTCTTCGCCCCTGTCTCCGCTGCCTCTTGGATCGCACGCTCGCAATAATATAGATATAATAATCACTTTTAGAAGACTTTCCCAATAACTATCTACGATTTCCCGGATGAGTGATCGTTTGCGTTATCTGCCACGAACGTAGTTGCTCAAGATGTTTGTACAATCTGAGCGCATAGGTGATGTAACTACCTCTACTACTTTATGAATCACAACATTTCGCAAACATTTCTGTCAACAGGATAAAAGAAGAAAACTACGCGATGCATTAACTTATCACTTGAAAATATTTAATGGGTGGATTGAATCATGTACGGAGTTGATCAAAAAGTGTTTAAAACTCGATATTTTTTACTTCTGAATTTATATTTATATTTTGCTACCATGTCGTATAATATTGACATAATTCGAATTAATCCCAATGGCCTTAACGAACAAATATACACAGATTTTTTTATTAGTTTGACTTCAATTTTAGAAAATTTCAACCTCAAAATTTTCCAAACTTTCAAAACTTTAAGAGCCATACTATAGATCCAATTATGATCTAAGTTTTTATAAATTTTTAAAAATCTTATTTTAGTACCCATCATCAGTATACATCATTTTATCTCTTTATTATTATTAGTTTTTTATAAGTTTATCTTCAATAATAAACGTTTATTATCGAAAAATGCAAAAATATATCTGGTTTAGAATCCTTAAAATATAATTCAACTTAGTGATATAATTTTTGTTTATTGCCTACGATACACCGCTGTTGTTATCGATAGATTTATCAGATTCGAAATAAATTATCTAGAACTAAAAGTTGTACTTCCATGTTAAATTTAATAAAGTGCTTTAATATTCGTATTTATTTTTTTAAAAAAATGGTATTAGAAAGTTTTGAATATTTACGAGAGACATTGTTAGCCAATTTTCTTTTACGATTGCTGATATACATATCTGTGAAATCTGTACGAGGTTTACCTAAATAGTTCTAGATAAATCGGTTTTATTTAATCGATTTAACCATAAGTAGAAACCGTTAAAAGTAATAAACGTCGGTAGTTGACATGAACACAATGAACCCTCCAGGAAGTAAAGGTCCTCAGGTCGTTGCCTTCTAAGAGCAGAGAGAGAGAAACAAAAGGCGAAAGGAAAAGTTCGTTGTCCGCTGCTGGGGTCCTCCAAGGGTTCAATTAGCACAAGTTGGGGAAACCAATCGATTGTTGTAGGGTTTCACTCTCTCAGCATCGATATGTACTCTTATTCTACTCCTATTACAATAGGAAAGATTAAGTGTTATAGAAAGTGTCTATTCTCCCCGTTACAAATACCACCGCTCTATTAACCCCATGAGCAGGGGAATATTTAAAGGACAGAAATGTAAAAGGGCGTCTCGACGGAGGGACGTAAAAAAATTTAGGTAAGACTTAGACCCTAAGAAAGAAAAAAAGAAAAAGAAATGAGCTAGAAGAATTATTTATGACGCTATTACTACCAGTCTTTGACGTCACTGCCTACTAGATGAGCTCTCCCATTTCTGACTTTAGGTCAAGAGCATGATAATGGTGGCGGTTGTGACTGTTTGTGTTTGTTTCATTATACGTTACACGTTTACGTAACGGCAGGAATCTGGAAGGGTGGCTAAAAAGGGTCCTCAACAATAGGATGCAGGTGTGATAACTGACGGACAGATGTAACGACCGGTTGTTAATATGCAATTATCATATTGTATCGGCAACACTGATTATTTAAGTCAAATAATATTTTTCTGTATCTTTTTAAAAGAGTGTACAATAATAAGCAATATAAATTAATCAAAGCTCAGCTGAGCCCTGGCTCGCCACAAAATCATAATAACCTATTCAATAATGTTGATACCGATAATGTTAATATTATAAAGGTTTATTTTGAAAACATTATAATACTACTTCTAAACAACATAATTATTTATAAATTAGGTTTCACAGCCAGAGTTAGATAAATGTCCTCGCTATTAATTAATTAATGTATTCAATTTTACTTATATGTAATTATAATTAATTATCTCAGGCCCAAGGGATTCCGCCCCTCCCTGGCGGCGGGCCTGAAAGGGATCCATCAAGTCCAAAATGGATGAACGACGATAGTTTTACAATGCTAAGATTCAATAATTGGATAATACTACTGATGATCCTATGTTGTTCATTTCATATAATTTTTCTTTTCAACCTAATTATTTCTCGTCGGCTCAAATTCAATGTATCGTTCTACATCCTTAAAAAATTATTACTTTATTTTATAAACGGATATAGACAGTCTATAATAATAATAATGATAATGGTCTTTTAATAATTGAAATATTTATTATAAGAACTTAATTTGATAATGTATTACAGTAATTGTTTTTTTTTATGTTTGTCTTATGTGTGAAATTATACAATCTTCATTTGAGACATATTTACCTTAGTGTTTATGGGTAAAAAAGTATATATAAGTTTTAATAATAAAATGTAATATATATTTTATAACCTATATAAACATTTTAATATATTATTATTATTCTATGGGCAACAGACCATGGAGCCCTAAGTCATCGCGCGATGTATTTCCCAATATTAGGATGTAATATTCCCAGTATTAGGAAAAAGTATATATAAGTTTTAATAATAAAATGTAATATATATTTTTTAACCTATATAAACATTTATTATATAGATTTATTATATAAACAAACGAGATATCATTTATCAGTCATCAAGTAATTATCGAGCCCCAACCGCTTAGCCTGTGCCTTGAAAAAAAAAACAGAAGAGGCCGTTGTTGAGCGTAACCGACCCCAGAGAACACCGGGACCATTTGGTAATTCATCTGCTCTTCAACGGTTGCGGCGGAAATCGGTTGAAATTCCAACGGTTTTCCCCTCCTCGTTGTCCTTTCAAATCCGATCTCTAGCTAAATGGTTGGATCTTCTAGAGGAGCAGGTAGTTGGCCCTCCCAGGATAAAAGAGAAGAAAAAAAGAAAGAACACCCGCACAAGAGATTGGACGTTAGAGTCCGTTGCAGTGGCGGTTAGTCTCTGCCTTCCAACACCTGCACGCGTTGACCTGCGCACCCTTTGGGACATCCGCTCTTCATGGGCCTTTCTTAATAATAGCAGCTTCGAAAAATATAATTAAATTATTTTATTAGTTAATACATATTATTTATAATTAGATTAATTTTTCTATTGTTGTAGGTATTAAAGAAATTCAGTAGTTGATTTCATAAGGTTTTTGATCTCTTTAAAGCCTTATTATTTTTTTTTTGTCAATGTTTGGTTGATAAAAAAGTTTCTTAATACTTCAAATTGAGTTATTGTCTCTCTATTCGAATAGTCTCGCTAGGCTGTCGAAAAGAACTTCATAGTGATATGTTATGTGCTATCTGTGATCATTGTAGGTATGACTTTGTAGTTTTCAGTTCTAAATTGTCTTAACTGGTTACTAGTTAGTTATCAACAACAATTGGAGAGGTCTGGGGCTTTCTTAGGAATCTTATTAACATAACTTTACAATTAATTCCCGTATTATTTCCCTTATATATTTTCTGAATTGATGTTTTGTCAGAACCAACTAATCATCATGAATAGAGATTATTTTCAATTTATCAAAATATCTTTTCCTCTTTTGTATAACTCTCTAAATAAGTCTTTAGGTCGATCCCACACCCCCCCCCCAACTATTTTAACAAATACACCAACGGCTGTATAGTCGTGGGAGTGACACAGGTAGCAAACGTCTGAATGGACCGCTCTAGGACACTAACGTACTGGATCTGGAAGACGCTACAAAAACTTATAGAGGCTAGGTTAGGGCTCACCTGCCGGCATTCCACCGGCGCCCACACCCGTCAAACCTCCCGGGCCAGTTTTTTTCTCGGAGGCGGTGGAGATAATTCCTCGTCTGGAGTGCATAGGATGTCTGTTGGCAAGATTGGTAGAGGCAAAAGGGCGCAAAAAACAGAAATCCCCAGAACAAGCTGATTCTGTCATTCCATATGTGTTTCTTATAATATCATTCCCATTATTATATTTTATTTTATTATCATAAATAAAGTAATTTTTAGATTTGAGTATAGTATCACTATACTATATTTAATCACTGGTGATAAGAGTAGATAATTTATTCTAGTTACAGGCAACGGATTTGTTTAATCAGCCTTATGATAACGTGTTGGTCCTAATAATTTTGGAGGCTTTTTTGTTTCATATTTTCGAAGATCACGCTATATTTAGTGAGTAAATGTTACAAGAAAACTTTTTGAAGTAGTGGCTGTCGGTCATATTCTGATTATATATACCTTCAGGAAGTTATTAATTAACCCTAATTTGTGGTTATATGCTGATTTTCGATTTCGAAATTTTTAAAGGTTGCTCATTACTAACGGTATTTTTGTCTATACTTCTTTTTTTTTTTTTTTTTAAGAGAAGACACATTGTATATTGTAGCTGTATTGTTCCGCCGTCGAATTCTAGGAGGGCCGAAGAGCAAGGGACACGGTTGCTCAACGAGTCCTTCACAACTAATTGAGTCCTCTTGCTAAATCGTTCTGTTTGCTGCTTGCCCCAGTTCGATATGCTCTCGTTCAACGCTCAACATGGATTGTGTAGAATTGTTTCTATATTGAAACGGCCTTCGTATCTTTTTGCGATTGTACCCTCAGCGGATGGCCGACGTCTAGCGCACAACATTATCGCAGCGGTTCTTTCATTACCCTATATTACAATTACTCTGTTGCCTATTTTTAAGGAGAATATTTATGTTCAACCATCAAGAAATGATTTTTGTAATAATATGACTTCATCATAAATTTAAAAAAAGTTGCAACTTGCGTCTAAAACTAGCATAAAACAAGTTTGTTATTTAGCTTTTCAATTTGGATCTAATAATCCTCTGAGGTGCCTGAGTAGAAGATTAGCAGAAATAAAATTTCTTGGTGGAGGAATGGGGGGCACCCGAGTTATGCTATTAACTTTTTTTTTAAATTTATTATAACTTTATTTAGTATTCACTTTACCATCACTTTTATCGCCACTAACACGGAGGCTCATAGCCGGCCTTGTAGGACATTATTAATAGTTAATCAGTCGGTGGCTGTGTAACTTGAGTCATATCTAAGCCTGGGCAGTTGTCCCAACATTAGGCAACCGTTGAAAACACCTTTTCTTAGCACTCTACCTGCATTCTCAGCCTGCCTCTTTAGAACATCCAATCTGGTGAATACTTCTTTTAGTTGGAAATCAGCTATGGTGTAATTGTTTATTTTTTAGAAGGATGAAAAAATTTTTTAAAAATAATATATTATTTAACTCATACTGTTATTATTGATCGCATCACCTTTCTGTACCGACTTTTTCTCTTGCGATATCAAGAAACGACTAATATGAAATACTGATAATAGATCGAAATAACATAAAGAGTGCTCGTCGATTTCGACTAAGACAAATTTTTTTTTGACGTGGAAACTAGTAGAGTCCTGGTGCTCCGCTAAGCTAAACTATGTGTCCGAAATCTTACGAAGAATCCTCAGGAATCATCACAATTTCCCTGACTTTCACTAATTAGTGGTTTGTTATTTTATTATCCTAAAAGTGCACTGCAGTTTTTTGTTTTTTATTTTACTATTATTATGTCATTTAGTTGCAAGTAAATAAAAAAATATTAAAATATAAAAGATATTAATATCACGTATCCGGGAAAGAAACTTTAATTTAGTTTTTAAGTATTTTTAGAAACATTTTCTATTGTATTTTATATTGTGCACTCCCTCAGAAATGCAATTCTAAACCTATAGTGAGTGTTATAGAACTAGGAACTTAATATTTTATTTTAATTTTTCTCGGCTCATATACTAAGGAGCTTATTGGTTACGGATGAAGATCGTGGGCCATGAGAGGTCAGACGCCTTGGTTGGCTTCCGTGGCCAGCGGAAGAGAGAATCTTTCCTAAGATGGCGGAATAGGGATGTGGAACGACTCCCTCGCGAACGAGCCAAGCAATTCCTATAACCGTGACTTTGAGAGTCGACGACCCCGCTCCCCTCCATCTTTCTCTTCCCGACTTTCCAAGCCTTTCCTTCTACCATCACCGGACGTCGCTGTACTTTCATCCCTGCTATGGACCTCTCTCAGTGTCGGATGGAGTGGTCTTCTGTTACATTTTAAATAGAATTAGAAAAGAGTTCGAAAGATAAAATGAAAAGAGTTTCTTTATATTCTGCCGTGGCTTACTCTCCTATCTATTTAATTAATTAACAATTCTCCGTAACTCTTTCGCAGAAATCTTCAAAACACAAATTTGAACTACCAGCCAATAACTAAAAATAAGAAAAGAGGTAAATTTAGTTGAAGATGAGGAAGATAGGTTTGATAAAGCTTTGATGGCAGGATTAAAACCCAGAACGGCCTGTCCATGCGGGAAGTTTAATTGATACCAAATAATGAAGAGAAACTTAATGTTAGAATATAAAAAATATACACTTAAATTCAATATTTTAATCCAGTATAATAATCTTGGAATCCTAAATTTGAATGGTCTCATTAGTAATCCCTTACAATAAAGTGTTAAATATTTGAAGTCGCATTTCGTCTTAAACCTTCTATTTTCATTTCCTAATGTTGGAATTGATCCAATAGGTAGCTTAAACTATTAATTGTAAAATATTATAATAACGTTTAGTCATTTTCAGATTACTGATGTAACTGTCGCGAATGGGGAAACGAACCGGTGTGTGAATTCCTCGAATGGCAATAGGAAGCAGCCTAAGGCGTATTACGCTAACATTTGAGCAACTCGACTGGTTTCTTTCATCTTACTCCGATTCGAATCGGTCTCCTTGCACACTGTTTTGCTAAGTGTAATTGGTTCTTGCCAACCATTTTGAGCCCAGGGTAATTCTTTAGGTTTATCCGTTCCTTGTGTTCGACATTTACTTAGGAAGGCACTTGGGAAATAATTATTTCCACGAGGGCCCCTCCAGATTGTATCATTACAAAAAGTATCTTGATACTATGTAGTAATAAATTTCGTTTAAGTTCGTTGGATTCCTCTTTTGATACCTGATCCTTCTCTTATGAAGGCCATCAGTCAATGAGAAGCCGGCGAAGAGATATTGAAAAGGCCTGCGTTGGGACGTCGGACGGCTGGGTTTCATTAACATAGATTACAAAAGACGTGAAGCAACTCGGCCCCAGATATTGTGGCGCTAGTTACAGTAAGCAGTTGCGAGCAATTTAGCAATATCTTGACACAGTTCGCCACACCAACTCGGTTCTCTGCCATAACATCCATTTACAACATTATGGTTTTTATCTATTGTAGGATTTTAAAATATGGATGAAATGGTCACTCAAAACAAATAGGATTTTTTTTTTCAACACAAAATAGTGTTTTAATTGCTCTTTGTTGAGAATGGAGGTAAAGAAAAACTAATTGAGGCAATAGAAATAACGAAAGTTAATTTTGTCAGTTTAACTATTTAAGGATTTTTTTCCTACCTGGAAAAGATTAATGGAATCATTTCCCTGTATGATAGTGTACGAGGAGTATTTTGTAAGCCTTCTGATTTCTATGTTTAGTTTCTGATGAAAACATGACAATAACTTAGGGAAATAATTACTCAGTTATAACTTAATTTTTAAAAGGTCGACGTTTTGCGTTTTAGTCCCCTTCACAACTTGTCCAGTAATATTACAGATACATATAATGCCAAACTGTAATGTCCGATTTTGTAACCATTGAATTTTTTTATTACTTGCACTACTGTTTCAAATTCATAAGTACATTCACATCAATAAATCATTTTAATTTTCATATAGATAAGCCTCTTTATTGTAGTTTTCCGAGAAATATATACGTATACATTCTAAATAGAAAAAATAATTAGCTAATAAATAACATATTGATAAAAAAAAAACTTGTCATTAAGTTATTGAATAACGGTTGTGATAGAGAGGTCGACGACCCACGGCTCATCCAGAGCAAGTCACATAAGCCTGGTGTAGAAAGTGGTTGAGGTTTCGACAGATGCCAGTAGAATGGGAGGGGGTTTCCGCATTTCTCCATTCTCCAACGATTTGCCCAACTCTCATCTCGCCTCAGGCTGAACCGAAAATTATATAAATTCTTTCGACAGATCACAGGAGCTAATCCTCTCGCCCCTTTCAGGGGAAACTCTTGCGTAGCTTTTTGACATAGATATATATGCACAACCATCCTGTAAATTATTTTCGATATCCTCCAAAAAAAAATATTGGATCTGTAATGAAAAACATACTTTTCATAAACGCACCTTTCTCCAAACGGGGTACTTTACCGTTTAGGGCCCCGTACTCTCGGAACTTCAATAATTGATCACTAGTCTTGCGGAGGTTTCATTAAGTTGACGGAAGACCTTCATCATACGATTTCCTTTGTGTATAAAGGCATTTTTTCTTCTAATTTGGTATCTTTGTTAGAAGCAAAGGTTTCTAGAAACGTAAAATGATCTTATTATTTTCGTAATTTAGAAATTTACGATTTCATTTTTCTGTAATACTTTTCAAGTATAGTTTCGAAAACGTACAAATTAACCTTTTTAATTAGCATTACTAAGTAGCGTATTTTGTTTATTATCGTGTCTTCATAATATTTAAGAAATTTCTTTTATTCCAATGCCACTGAACTTTTTTTTCTCTTTACTTTTTTTTCGGTCTCTCTTGCAGATAAGGTGCCGTGCCGCGTATTGTCACTACTCAGATCGGTAGCCGGTAGCTGAGCTAGCTCGGAGGGTACGTTGCACCCGAAACCATTAGGCAATAGACAAAACATTGTGGCTCCTTTCAATAGGCTCCTATACCGCGTCGAGAGTTTCACTTTTGTTATTAATTTCTTTGTTTACTCTCACTAGGTGAGAGTCCTGTATAATTTAGCTAGGAGACCCTTTGTAAGTTCAACTATTATAATATAGAAAATTAATTAACATTAGCTCTATAATTAAAGAAAATATCTTAAAACAGGTTCGATGAACTAGTCAGCAAGACCATTTTCCAATCCGTCGGAAAAAAAAAACAAGTTAACCGCAACTTCCTATGATTTTAGTATTATTGTGATTGTGGAGTGGAGTTTTTAGAGTAAGTTTTGTTCTTAACTTGTCGAAGAATCAATCCAGATTTTTTAAACAATAATTTATTTATGTAATTTAATTATGTTAGACATTATTTTTCTGTCTCTAATGGAAATTTTGTGATCTAACATTCTGATAATAAACGAATCCTCATTCGTATATTAACTTTTTCTATAGGATAGATTATATTCAGAGCAATGTACCGTCTTTTGTATTACAACGAATAACTGTTTTATATATTAATAAATAGAAAACAATTTTGGTAGCATATTGCTACAAATTCCTTATTAATAAGAGGGGAGAAGATATTTGATAAATTGAACCACCAGGGAACATGGAATGTGTTCTTCGTTAATACCCTCCTACGTAACGTAAACTAAATAAAGCTCAAGATGGCTATAATTAGAAAGTGACTGGGGGGGAAAAAAAGAAAATCTGTTGCCGAATAAGAGGTTGGAAGCGAAGGAGTACAACGCCCTGGGAAGTGAGACCGAGCACCTTGCGCAAGGAAACTTTATAGTTGCAACTGCAAGCCGTTATATAAATATTAAGTGTAATTGTGAAGTAACCGCCTCCAGTGTGGAGAAATTGTACCTTTCTCTCCCTCTTTCACAGCCTGGCGGTCGTCGACCTCTCCCTCCTCTAGATGGATCTTTTATTCGGCGTGGATACCCTTCTTTGTTTGTTATGCTTCCGGGAATTGCTGCAATATCTCAATGATCTTCCTGTATCTCAATGAAAGAGAAAAAATGTTTATATTTGTTTTTGCGAAAAAATCTCAACTAGTTTTTATATATTGTACCCTTGTTTCGTTTTAATAGAAGTCTTTACTACTCTTTTACTGACTTACTATGGATAAAATCCTAAAATGAAGAGTAATTTCCTAAGAATACTCGATAGAAGAGATGAGAGCCTATTGGACGTTTTCTTTTACATTCATACGGTTCCCAAATACAGCTGCTAGAAAGCTGACCTAGCGAGCCGGACCTGTAGAGCTGACGGATGTGAAGCGGGAACGACACACATTCAAACAAAAGATCCGACTCTGAGAGTGACCGATATGTGGGCCAGAGCCTCCTCGAGGAGCAGTTCCTTAAGGAGGCTCTACTTTCTCCCTTTGTGGGATGTTCCCACCCGGGAAAGTACCTAATCTTCCTCTACTCCGGTTCTTAATCGAGAGAGTAATCAGAAGGCTTTGCTTTCTTCACACTCTCATATACATACATTAACTGTCGTGATCTACTTACATCGCTGTTTTGTGTATTAATGAGAACATCCCGACTTATATTGTGCTTTATAACGGTGACGATCCAAAAATAATTATATATTTTCATACCTATGATCATTCGATGAAGATTGTAAATGTCAAATTTAACATTTTGTTTGAAAATACTTGGTTTGTATAGTATTTAATTTGAAAAATACGCGATTATAATATTAAATATTTCACCTGATTTCGGAAGGAATTTAAAGACTTTCTGACTATTCTAATAAATCCAGATGCTCTGAAAGCGATTCTTTCCTGTCATCATACTAGTTGCTGGTTCAGAACTGACGACATGAAACTGCTCCTCCAAGTATAATCGTGTTAAAAGTAAATCGTGAACGGACCCTACACTACCTGGAAGTGGGAGGCAATAGGGCGAGTTCTGTTGTAAGGAGCTTCGTGACGACATTTGAGTCCAAACTTGAATAGAGCAAGCTACGACTTTCGACACATCCATTGTCTTTATGTAAGGAGGGAGCGGCGGGCAGCGACCTCCATCCTTCCATCCTCCACCGGAAATGTATCATTGAACCGATAGGCCGATGAGTTGGTCAGCCATTTAAACTATTTCAGGAAGCTGTGTCCAAACACCCAATATTAAAATTAACTTGGAGAATGACAAAATTTATTAATTGTTTTCCTCTAGGTGTATTATACATTCACATTATTTCCTTTATTTAATTTTTGAAGTTGTTACCTCAAAGAGTAATAGCCAAGTTTTAGAAGAATAATTTCTGTGTTCTGCTCGAAACATTATAATATCCTATAATTTAAGTTACATTTCCACTAAGACATTTTTTTGTTCTTTTGTTTTTAGGACGGAACTGAAATTGGAGAGCCTGGAAGATGCGGTAGTGCTTGAGGATGGTGATGATGATGTCCTCCAAGACAAGAGGGGGTGCCCTGCTTATGTTAGTCCGGAGATACTTAGGAGTCATGCAAGGTATTCTGGCAGGGCAGCTGACATGTGGTCTCTAGGGGTCATTCTGTACACTATGCTTGTTGGAAGGTAATTGATATTTTATATTATTTTGTTTCCTATAGAGTTGTTGCTCTTATTTTAATACTAAATTATGAATACAAAAGTCTAATGTTTTGATTCTTTTATTTCAGGTATCCATTCAACGATGCAGAGCATGCGAATTTGTTTGTTAAGATAAGTAGAGGACACTTTATAATTCCTGAATGTTTGTCTTCAAGGGCAAAATGCCTCATCAGGAGCCTGCTGAGACGGGAGCCACAAGAAAGGCTGACTGCATCGGACGTCCTTATTCATCCCTGGCTGGTTCAGGAGGAAAAAATTTGTCTTAATACGTCTCATGACCAAGTCGTGCCAGATATGTAAAAAAGAACTAACCGTCCTCGTTCCTCCCCTCCCAGTCCGGGTCCTTACATACTATTATTGTACATCAAAACTATCAATTCTCGTCTTAAGATAAATTATTAGTCTTAGTTATTTTTGTGTATAGCAATGACTCCCACCTATGTACATTCTATGTTATAAACTAAATGTATGTATGTATTTTGATGTCAGGCCTGGAGCCTAAAAAGAATATGTTTCATTGTAAATAGTATATAAGATATGAAATTTAGTCTTTGTTGTTTCAAAATGTTTTAAAACTTTAAAGAAATTATGTGAAATCGATGTTTTATTATTGTAAAAAAGGAAAAAAATGTTGAAAATTAGATAATTTATTGATAGAAATGCCCTTGTGATCTATTTAAAATGAAGTACAGAAGACGAATGGGGTTTTCCTACCAATAATATGTGATTCCATATTCCTATTTAAGACAAGGTATGTGGTTCGTATATGGTCGAGTTGTAGACTTTTATAAGACTGAAAATCTAAATGACACGCCCAAATCAACAGAGACAGTTCTTAAATTATTCTTTCTAGTTATTAGAAATTTCATTAAATCTATGAAAATTAAAAAAAATAATTACACTGGTATTGTGCCAAAATAAGTGATAATTTCGAACGAATCTCTGTTGTACTGGGTCGTGGTTTTACATAAGACCTTGGTTCGAAAGGATTGCCACACGACTGAATTGTAAATATATAAATAATTATATTATTACTATAAAATTTTCTTGTTTTGTAAATATTTAACTATTGTGAATACTGCTCTGTTGCTAGTTTCGTGTTAGTTAAAATACATAAATGGTACTTAGAGCAATGGTTTGTTTTTTACTACATCCTCCTCCTTTCTCTTACAAATGGACAATATTCAGCAGATGAACCCTCAAATATTTCCTAATACAGAGATATTAAACATTTTTGTGGATTTGATGTGTTTGTTGGGTTCAACAAATAGATGAAGGATTTTCTGCACTAAACGGGTGGGGTACTTAAAGAACTATAATATAGCATTAACTTGTATTTTATAATAGCCATGTTTGTATTTTAGTTCTTTCTTCTTTGCTAAATGTGGTACAAACAAAGCAAACACGAATGCTAAGTTGTTATTAGCATAGTGTTCTTAAACAAAACTAATAAAATTACTGAAATATTATTTGCATTCTGGGTTAATATAAAACAAAAGCATTTGTAAAATAGCTTCATGATAAAGGTTAATAAGATCATTAATAACAAATAATAAATTTTATTTTTGAGAAATTAAACAGTAAAATCATAATCAAAAAATGAAAATTTGATCACACAAATTATGAGTATTTACAAATAAATAAAATAAAAACATCATGAGCATTATACACTTTTGAGAACAAGTGATAAAATATTTTATATTATCTATTATAATAAAACAAATATGGATGTAATTTTGCAGTGTAGCTCAAGTTGAAATAGCCAGATTTACAGTAGTATCGACTGAATGCATCATTTAATACATTAGCTTAACCTTTGAAGTTCTTAATGAACCAATATACTACATCAAATGAGTAAAGATAAGCCTAATTAGCGGCAGCACGGCGCTCAGGTTTACTCTCGTGGAACTTCTTCATCCTTGCTTCCAGCTCTGGCCTGAAGTGCCTTATTAGACCCTAAAAGTTAAAATTACAAATAAATAAAAAATAAGGTGCAAATTACAAAATCAGACCTAACACAATCTTCTCATCTATTTTATGTTTTATCTCTCATTGGTTCAACAGGGATAAGCTTTTTAGTGATACAAGGGGAGGCTACGGAACTCTGATTTCAATAAAACTTTTCTGGAAATATTAGGTCAAAAATATTTGATACATGCCAAATGTTCTTACCAAAGGACATTCTAGGAGCAAAGGAAAAAAGTTTTTTTTTTTTGTAATTTATAATTTTGTATATTATTTTTATTATCATATTCCAGAATTGCTCTGCATGTATTTTAATTGTTTATTAAAATATAATAATCAATTTGTTTTTGTGCAGAAAAAGAAATAACATTGTTGACTGAGTTAAAATGAATAAAAAGTCCCAATTTTTTTTTTTCATAAATATATTTATATACCTCACAGGACTCACTTCGTAATGTCAGTTGTTTGGTAAGAGTATATGGCATACAATTGCATAAAAAATATCTTAAATATTTTTTCTTTCCTCCTAGGTCTCATTGGCAAGAATCTCTATTTATAGGTACTATCTAACATGCTGACAACTACAGTACTCTTTTTGAGGCACACAACCCAGATTTACATCAATCTATAACATATTTTATCTATCCTACACAAATATGTTAAGAAAACAAACTATGGGATAAATCACAGTGGTACTCTACACTTCTTCCCAATTTCACAATCCCGAGAGGGCCCCGGATTTAGTATTAATATAGAAGATAAAAAACAAAGCTTTAATTGTTATGAGTTATTAAAAACAATCCAATGATAAATAATTATTAAAGCATTCAATTAAGCTCACCTGAACAGGCCATGCAGCACCGTCTCCTAAGGCACAGATGGTATGCCCTTCAATTTGTTTACTTAGTTCCCAAAGCATGTCTATTTCTGCAGGCTGGGCATTACCAGTCACGAACCTATAAATAAAAAGAAGAAAAATACTGAACACGAGATCTTAACATCTAGAAATAATAAACAAAACACCGAAAGAAGCAAATAAAGAGAATTATACAATCAATAAATTTTTTATAGTACATAATAATATACATATTACATAAAATTTTACTTTAAATTCAATATTTTGGTTTAAATAAAAAGAATTTCAGAAACAAATGAAAATATAAAATGTTTTCACAAAGTGGTTACATTAATATGAAATGAAATAAAAAATTAATCATTATTCTGGGACACTTGGTCCACTAAGAATAACAATTATGAACAGAATTATGAAGTTTTTGTCTGGCTACATTAAATTACACTATAGTTCACGGAAGTTTGATAGTCTAGGAGATGGATATATAGTTGATGTCTGAATGAGGTTAAGGAGGAAGCTTTATGAATGGATATAGGTAACAAATTCCAAAATGAGGTAGCTTGGTAATAAGGAAGGGCTTTGGTTCAACAAGAATGGCCTTGGTTTTTGTTAAATTCAGACTCAATTTATTTTCAGAAGCCCAACGGTGTATATTGTCAATGCCGTCCTGAAGCTTACAAGATGCCTAGATCAAGTCAGAAGGATGAAAAGATATGTATATTTATAGGTCGTCAGCATACAGATGACATTGGAATTGTTGGCTAGCGTTAGGTTAGTCATTTATATAAACGGAGAATAGGGTTGGTGAGAGGGAGGAACCTTGAGGGACACCGTGAGAGAGAAGCAGTAATGATGAGGGGGGTTTATTAGGAACAACTATAGTTTGGGAGCGGAGAGACAGGAAGGAGTGAAAACAGTCCAAGGAACTGTTGGACAGGGATATATTGTGCAGTTTTGAAAGGAGGATTGTATGATCAACAGAGTCGAAGGCTTTTGAAAAGTCAAAGAGTACGAGGATTATACTTTTTTGTTGGTCTAAAGAGGAATAAAGGTCTTGGGAAATTTTATAGGTATGGAAACACTATAAATATACATTGTTTTAAAATATTATCAACTGTACAATTTAAAAATAAAATTTTATTAAATATCACAAAAAAGCTTATTATTACTGAATAAATATTTCTACAAAGAGTACCTCAAAACATGTATTATGTTTTAACAATTTTAAACCTGTGAGATTTGATGAGAAAATATGTGTAAAAGAGTTAACCTTCAATTTATTCCTTAGAGCATATTCAAGTAGAGAACAAGTAATTATAGTAAAAACTATTTTTTAAAAATTATTTTGAATGTTGTTATGAATATTTTAACTTAGGCAGAGTTAAAATTAGGATTTTCTTTTTTATATGTTATGTCCTGACTTGCTTAAATATTATTTATAAATATTCATAATTTAATGAGTCAGTGAATTATCAGGAAAAAATAATAAATAAAATAGTAGGAAGAAAGAACTGCAGTATCATATAAAAGAGGCCATTATATTATAGCTATATATGTTCTTTACCTTTCTGTAATTTTGTACATCCAATTGATGCCCTCCCTGCACGGAGTGCACTGACCACATGATTCATGCTTGTAAAACATTATGAGGCGACTTATAGCTTTGACGATATCGGTAGATTTATCCATCACAATGACAGCTGCGGTGCCCAAGCTGGTCTGGCAAGCCAACAATCCATCAAAATCCATTAATGCATTATCACATACCCTAAGAAAAAAAATTATAACCATAAAAATCTTCATTACTACTCATTCTTCCAATAAATTTCCATTAAAAATCAAACATTTCTGACAAAGCAATCAAATACATTATTATCATATTTATTTATTACACATTATTATCATATTTATTTTTCTCTGAATTAAGGTTGTTATCTCATTTTGTTTTTAGACCAGTAAGACCTGAAATTCAGGTTGAAACATTGGCACAAATAAATAAGTTTTGCTGATTTGCATATTTTTGCAGGCAGCACCCGCGACCATCTCATATCGATCTACAGTAAACTATTAACATTTCATTAAAATATTTACACTAAGCTCTTTTAATAATTACACTAAGTATTTAATAATACACTAAGCTCATAACAGAGTTGCTACCAATTAATAAATAATCTAATTAATATTATAGTACATGCTTTAGAATTCAAACCACTCTGTAATCTGAACTTCCTTTAGTGTTTGAGTACTGGGGGGGGGGGAGGAATAAGTTTGTATGTGAAAAGAATTATAATGGAATAACACTTTATATTTAATGAAATTCTATAAACGACTAAATAACACTTTTAAAAACAATAAAAAAATTCAGAAATCTGTAATGTGATCATTTAAATCAAACATGAGCAACATCCTAAAAGTGAAAGATGTAGACCAAGAACTGTGAAAGCAACCAATCTTAAGAAGAGATAATAGCTTCTGTTTTAGAAAATTGGTATTATTATTTGATTTTTAAATAAAACAGTAGATGTCAACACTGCTCCTCTGGCATGGAACCTTTGTTTGGTTCAATTGTTGAGGTCTGTTCAGAAACATACTCTTAATCTGTTTCTTTATAAATCCCTCCCTAAATCTGCAACAATTTGGTAGCAGACCGTGGCTTAGTGCATAAAAGGTTAAGTGATGAGAGTTATTTACTTACATTAATGGATACGTAAGCTTTGTGATTTTATTTAGAACTAACTGTCAAAATTAAACACAAAGGACAAAGGACACCACAGTATTCGACATTGATAAGGCCTGCTACAGAAAATTATGGGATCTGATCGATGAAAATTTAAACCTTATTTAGAGAAAAAAGGGTAATATGAAGAAATAATAGAAAAAGGTATGCTGACTGGAGAAGATGCAGCTTAGGCTAAGAAAAATAAACAGATTCAGCATGGGCATAGGCAGAGGGGACCTGGAGGGAGCTGCAGATTTTTGGGACCCAACAAAAAAAAATTAAGAAAATGTGAACTTATTTGATAGAAACTTTCTTTCTGGAAAATCCATGCTATAATTTCTAAGGTAACATTGTTGAGTTGACATCCCCACAGATCACAACCACACCTTTGAAGAGATAAGATGGATATACGTCGGTTCTTAATTAAAAAAGGTTCAATCAATAGCGCAAAAATATTGAGGGGAACGAATAATAATAAAAGGAGACATAGAGAGTGATAAAGACCCTGAAGACAAAGTTCCTGTACTGAAAGAACGAGAGACAACAAACATCAAGTGGTGATGAAATAGTCGATGTAGTCTCAAATAAAGATCATTTCAAAACTCTTAGTTCCCTTAAAACAATGACTGAAGTGTATGTGGTCAAAGAATTAACTGTTTCCCTGATTCCATTGAAAATGAAAGATCTGTATTTATCGAAGACTATGCTGTTGATGTAGATGAAGAAATATTAGATGTTAATGCAGAAAAACTTTACCAACAGATGAAGAAACATTTTATTGAAGATTTTTACACTGAAGAAGATGAAGAACACCCTAGATGAAATGCAGATGACTGTTATTGGGATCTGGATGAAAACAATATGGATTGTGAAGCAAACAATTTAGAAAAAGGTTAGACATACTCATACCAAAAAGAAGCAGACACTAAGAAAAAAAAAGGGATTTAGTAATACAAAAAATATTGCCAAACCTCCTATTAAACCAAATGTTCAAAATGACTTCTGAGAGGAGAATATTGAAATCAATTAATTACTCACTCTTTAGGAATAAGCGGAGTTGAAGAGCCACCAGGTATAATAGCCAGCAAATTATCCCAGCCTCCACGAACACCACCAGCATGCCTTTCAATTAATTCTCTCAATGGAATAGACATTTCTTCCTCAACTGTGCAAGGAGTATTGACATGTCCAGATATGTTGAATAGTTTTGTACCAGAATTACGAGGTCGACCAAGCCCAGCAAACCATTTTCCTCCTCTACGAAGTATAGTCTGAAAAAATAATAAATAAATTATAATTTAATTAGATGCATTATATTAAATAATCAAGTTAGTTCTTTTTCTGCAAAGTAAGATCATGTTCGAAAGAACCTATTCCATTCTATAAAGTAACATAGAAGGCCCATAGGATATTTCAAGATTGTAAGTCTCCACATAAGAATAGCTAAGAGAGTAGGGTATACATACAAATAAAAAAAACTACCAATAACTCTACAAATAGTGAAGCCTTTAAAATTTTACCATTTGGAGAAGATTTTATTCAACAAACCACCATACTGGAATTCTTCTCTATCAACATCCAAGAGAAAGTGTTGTAGCTTCTTAGAAGACCTAGGTGTTAGCATCAAGGATATAACAATCTTGACAGAAAATATTATACATGTATACTAGTTTTTTTTAAACTTATTTATTTTAACTGATATACTAATGTGACTATTGTATCTTTGATTTATTTTTACAATGCTACCTAATGATAAATTCATTTAATTTGTGTAACGGATCACTGGAGAGGGCAAGGTTGAGAAAGTGAAATAGGGAGAAAACATTTGACAAATAAATAGAATAAAATTGTTGAATAGGAAAAAAAAATTGGTTTAAACATTCATGCATATATTTAGTGTATAGACGGTTATTAATTGTAAAATGAAAAGGTAGAAAACAAATTGCTTTATCATCATGTAAATACATGTAGTTTATATATGTCCAGTCATGGCTAGATGGGTATGCTGTATATTTAGCAACCCAATGTATTTAGGCAGCATGGCCAAATAAAGCATTTTTCTCTTGTCCCGTAGGTCCTGCAAGCAAGGCTTATGTATATTTCTTACAAGCGGAGGCAATGGACATGGGATCATCGATTTCAATGAAATTTTTTTGGGTGATATTAGGTTATGTATTTTTGGAACTTTTGGATGTTAGCACATACCACATTTGTGCTATATGTATTTAATGGTTATTATACCTATTTGATGGTTATTATCGATTTTTTTTTGTGTTTAACAGGAACAATATAATATTTATCGTATTAAATGAGTTTAAATATGAAAAATAACAAAAACCAAGTTGCTTGCAATAAAGTATACCAAAAACTTTGTCTAGAAAAAATGAAGACAAAATCGGTTTTACCATTTTTTTAAACCATTAAATACAAATTTTCATAAAAATTAAACATTTTTGGGGTTGATTTTTAAGGTAATTGTTTTCCTGCCAATGTCCCGCATTCACAAAATAAATTCATTATTCTTCACAATGTTATCCAAATCCAACGTATCAACAATTGTTAAGACAGCTGAATTCCTGATCTTTCAACCAACATTCATATCTTTAGATATTGTGCCTTTATTAGGGAGAAAAAGCAGTATCAAATCAAGAAAATTTTCTCAAATGTTTTATTTTATATCTCAGGTTCTACTTTGTTAACAAACGTCCAATTTGAACCATTTAATGCAGTTTGAATATCCTAAGCCCCTTTTTTTAGTTTTGTGTACATTATTGGTTCTGAAGTTATTACAATTTTTGTGATTTTCTAAAACAACTGAGACCCAGCCCAGCAAGCTAAAATTTTAAGTAAAAAATTTTTATTTTTTGATTACTACAGAAATATTCAAAGATTTTCTGGGGTGCGAATATCAACTTTATTTTTCCATAAAAAAAAATCTCGTTCATAGGTCAGTTTATAATTATTTTAATACATTGTTACAATAATGGGATTGTGAGGTAATAATGTACGAATCAATTATTTACATACAAATTTGTAAAAATTGTAAAATGACAAAAATAATTAACATTTGTATTAAATGAGATCCACTTATAGCAAAAACCAAAAATCGCTTACAACATAACAGGAAAAAAAGCCTTAGATACAAATGTTTTATTTATTGATTTTTATTTGAACTGTATCCCAGTCAGTGATACCGGTGTAGGCACCATGTTCTAATTAAAGTGTTTGTTTTTGAAAGCTTCAAGAGGGGACATCATCAAATCAAGAGAAATACAAGTACAATGTAGGTGCAGACTAATTGTAGACCATTATCAGATACAAACCCACAAATTAGACCAAAATGTTAGAATGCATTAAAAAAAATTCCACTAGTTATGCGATTTGTTTCTTGGCTACAACCCTCCTTCCCAAACAAATCATACTTCATTATGTCTTGAGTCAATGATATCAAAAATTGAATAATAAGTATACTGACCGGTGAAACAGCAACAGTTTCAACATTAGTGACAGTAGTCGGGCAACCGAAGAGACCAACATCAGCTGGAAAAGGAGGCTTCAATCTGGGCTTACCCTGCTTTCCTTCCAGTGACTCAATAAGAGCAGTCTCTTCACCACAAATATATGCTCCTGCACCTCTATGCATAAATACATCAAAATCATAACCAGAGCCACAGGCATTCTTACCAATGAGCCCAGCTTGATAAGCCTGAAATTATTATAAAAGGTTAAATAAATGTTAAAAATTAATAAACAACTGGTCAAAGAAAAAGTAAAATAAAAGTTTCCAAATACACTTAATATCAACAAACAAATAAAATCTTAGGTTTAATTTTTTTTTTTTTAATTAACAAGTTTTGTGCTTGGATAACTTAGATACAAGTAGAAAAATTACAGTTTCTATCAGTTAACAACTGAATATCTTCACATAAGCTGTGGTACTTCGTAAGTAGACAAAAATCAGTATACTATTTAAAAAAAACAAATACATCATTTTAGAGACGCTGCCAAGGAATTCTTAAAGTTTACAAAATTATACAAATATTCTACAAAACAGTGGTTGAGATGAGATGTCTCAATAATTACGTACTGTTTATTTTTTTAAAAGAGTATATAAACTGTGTTGTTGATTTTGTAGGACTTACGATGTATTATAGATTAAGAGACAATATGTCATTTGTTTCCAAGAAATTAATCTAGTTAAAGGAATTAAAAAAACAGTTCAAACAATACAAAAATGAAATACAGACAGTAAATAGTTTTGAGTTTAATAAGGACATAAAAATGAGTATAAAGAATAAAAAGATGCCTTTCGATTGAGACATGCCTGATACGAGGAGAAATCTTTTTATTCTCCTGATCTAGATTCCTATAGCATCAAAAGGCCATAAGTCAAGATGAATTAATGAATCAAATTAATAAAATGAAAGTTAATTTATCACTTCAAAAAATTCTTCTAGAAATTTTCCTCTTTCAAAAACAGTTGTAAAGAAATACAATACTCACTTCAGCTATTGCGACCTGCATATTGGATGCCTCATTATAAAATTCACCACGAATGTATATGTAAGCTGCTCTGGCTCCCATGGCTCGGCCAGCAATAAGACATCCTTCAACTAATTTGTGTGGATCATGCCTCATTATTTCTCTATCTTTACAAGTACCAGGCTCACCCTCATCCGCATTGACAACAAGGTATTTCGGCCTAAAACAGCAAATATAGTGGTCAATAAACTTACATTTATAACTCGAAACTGATTTGCCGCACTAGAAAGGAAAAAGTAACAAATGGATTAAATTTTAAACGCTAAATAGAAGTTTTGAATTACCCACACCCTCTCCTCTCCTTTCAGAAATAAACACTTTTTTTTTATATCACCATTATTAAAACAAGGAGAACCATCTCTAATATTTTTAGTTGAATCGATTTTTTTGATACAAAGATCAAGTAAGTAGTAATTATATTTTAAGATAAAGATTAAAAGGGTTTTTATCTTTGCTGAAATTGGCCCGATTTAGATGTTTGATTGCCATACTATTACTTGTCTATATTTTGTAGAGAATTAAATTATCCTTTATATTAGTGGCTATAATGTTTCAGGAAATGTATAGTTTTAGATTATTTGAAAAACTAATTTTTTTTTAAAACTCTAAAAGAGTCAGAATTTTTTTCAACCCAATCTTATTCCTCATGTACTGAATAAGGAAAGCCACCATTAATAACTTCAGCTTATCATCTTTTTAGAAACAGCGATCACTAAGTCTGCCAGCGAGCAATACCTGCTCATTAATATGTTAAAATAAAGATAAAACGGATTTTAAACCATTTGTAGTCCAATTTGGATGTTTATTTTGATTCTCTGTGAATGAAATTATCTTTTATAAATTTATTATACACTATGAGGTCATAATGTTCCAAGAGATGTATATCTTGTATAACTAATTTCTTTAGGTACAAGAAAAAAGTTTTTTTAACCGAATTGGGTCCAAATAATTTTAAACCGAGACTAATTACAAATCTGCAGAATAAAGAAAATCACTAATAAATATTTCAGCTTCATAGCATTTTTCATTATGGTGGTCAATAAGTCAGTGAGTGGTTATAAACACACACAAAAACAGGCAGATTTTAATATGTATAGAGAAAGATAAAATTGTTTCCATGTAAATATGCATACACAGAATATTTTTTAATTAATATGGATATTGATTGGGTTACTTGATACAGTTAATTGTAACCGTCTCTTGGTAATATATGATTTATATTATATTAGTTCTTTTTAGAAGAAAATTAAATTATCTTTAAAAAGAGTGGTTATAATGTTTTGGTGTATGATTCTGATGTATACATATTTTTTAACCACTTAGAGCCTAAATTGTTTGAAGTCCAGTCTCATTGCACAAAGGGAACAGCCATTAATAATTTAACTTCAAAGTAATAGACAGTAATATACAGATATCAAGAATTAATTTTATGAAATACTCGTATAAACTCTAATCTACTAAAAGAATAAAAAAGTATGTAACTACCTTCCATCAGACGGTTTATTCATAAAACTCCATTTCATTCCAGAAGGGAAGCCTGCACCTCCTCTGCCTCGGAGCCCAGAAGTCTTAACCTCATCTATAAAGAAAAAATGAATAAAAGATGAATAAACATGTGGTATCTAAAAATTATCAATGACAAGTTCAACTTACTTATAATGAAGTCTGCTCCTTTCTCGACTATTTCTTTGGTTTTATACCAATCACCCCTCTTTAAAGCACCTTTTAATCTCCAATCATGGCGCCCATACAAATTTGTGAAAATCCTATCTTCATCAGCTAGGGGTCCATATTTCTCCTGTAAATAAAAAAATTATACAACTGTTTTATTATTCATTAATAACAAAAGAAAAACATTATAACAATGATTTTTTAACTTGAAACCTATAAATTGATGTTAACGCCATAATATATACCTTGTAAATAATATTGAGTTAGTCTTAGTGTTTAATTTAATAACGTTTATTTTTATTTATATTAATTTAATTGGATTTAATTATTTGAAAAGAAAAAATGTAATTATATTTGTGTGTTATAATGAGTAATAGAGACAGTTGCTAGGGGCTGATAATTGTTGCTAAGGCATCATCTAGCAACGGACCGACCATCTTAGTTTTTTTATGGTAGTTCCGGCTAATTAGTAGCCATGGTAGTGTCTCAGCAGTCCTGTCTGTGTTTATAGTTTAATAGTTTAGACATTTTTTGAGTGTTTTAGTCGTCATAACAGTTTGGAACCAGAACACTTCTGTGTTTCGATTTTAATATGAGTTCCGGATAATTAGTGGCCAGGAACGTGTGTAATCAGCCCTGTCTGTGTTCATTTTGTCGGCTCGCCTAATACATTAATACGACTGTTGGATATTTGGACCATCGATGAGCCACTACACCAACTTTGGACCATTGCAGCGGTTTATTTAGCTACAAGAGCTGCGACCTACACATCTCGGCAGCACTCTTCCTCTGACCTATCGGAGTGGAGCAACCTTACATTGACTAATATTTATTTTATATATTTATTTGTTTGTTTTTTGTAAATTAGTTTCTTTTCGTTTTCATAATTTATCAAACTATTTTATTTTTATCTGAGAGGTCTTTTTATTTTTACTTGTATTCATTATTAGTCATAGTTTATTTATTTTAGTTTAAGTTTTTAAAATGTTTAAATTGGCCAAATAAATGTTTAATCCAAACCAGTTTGTTGTTTCTTCATTTTTAAAGCCTTCCAACAAAAAGACATAGTCGATTTGAGGTGGCTTTAACAATTGGACTAATTAAATTATAATACATCTCTAAAAGCACTCCTAAAGACTAAAACATTCACAACATCCAAAACAGGTGAGAATAAACACTGAGTTCAAAAAATATTTTTCTTTTAATTAAGAAAATTGTGGTAGCTCAAAATCATCAGAAATGCATTTTAGAGCATCAGCAGACTCATCTCTCTAAACCAGTTTGTTAGACTTTTTCCAAAGTAATTAATACTATGCCAAGGAATGTATATTTCTTCCAAAGAAAGGTGAGATGTTTACTATTATTACATAATTTCTCGTAAGTCCCACCAGCTTTCCATGTTACCATCTAAAGAAAAATGTAATATTTTAAAGTTGGAGTATCTACGTTAAAAACTCTTTAATGAAGAGTTGACAACTACTGAATTACAAAACTTTTCTTTGGGGTATGGGAATTGTATCAATCACTTATGAACTAAAAGACTTCCCTAAATTATATAGTACAAATCTCAAGAAGTCCTTTTTTCAAAGCTCAATGTATATCATTGAGTAGTGAAATTATATTTTATTGGTGTTTATTAACATTATTAAGGGAAAGTAAACATACTAAAAATTTGAAATTTTCAAATCCTTTTATTCTTAAAAGTTCTAATAAAAATAAACAGTTTTGGTACTAAATTCAATCCATTAAAAAAAGAAAAAAACAGTAATATGTACAAATAAGACAATATACACTTCAACGAAAATATTAGGGAATTATTCATGATTTACACATATTAATAGATTTTACATTATAGATTAGGATATTAAATCATATATAATAATTAGCAAGGAATGACTTAAAAAAGGTTTGAATTCCAACATTTTTATGATTATTTTTTTTTAATAAATTACAAAACAAAAGTATGAGACATAGTCATTTTCAAATGTAACTGGGTTAAAATTTAAAAAAAATCTAAACTGTTGGAGGCATCTGATAACAATTTATTTTTCAATGCTGCAGAAAAATAATAAACCTATATATTATATATAAACCTGATAAGATTAGATTAAATTGGTCAAATCCAGTGAAAGACACCACAAATAGTTTTTTTATTAATAATTATTAACAAGTAGAATGTTAATTCTTCATATCTGATAATTTAATGTTTTGATAAAAATAAGTCACTAATCACCACCCAGAATTTCAAAACTAACAACACTACCAAATATAAACTACTGACTTCTGTGACTTTGTAGAGTAACATATTCAACTTTAATGCATTTGTATTATTGTTTAGTAATTTTCTTAATATTTAAATATTAAATATAAATAGATTCAACAGGTGATTTTGTGCAATAATTTTGATCTATTTTTTAATAAAATATTTTACTAATGTACGTTACATGAATAAAAAACAAATGATATTAACAAAAAAGTATATTTCACTTATGACAATACTTAAGACAAGATAATTGTTATTGAACCAAGGAAGTATAATATAAGCAGAGTAAAACGTCCATAAAGAATAAAAAAATTTATTTGTTGTGATCATTACAAAAGTATATTTTTAATCAAGGTATGATCTAAATCTATAAGCACAAAAAATAGATTGGTTTCCTTCTTTATAGCCAATTTAACAGATTATTAAGTACTAGTTTAAAAAACAAGTCCCAGTGGTAGAAACTTCTACACTCACTCACACAGAACGCTACAAGTTAGTACATGCATGACTTTCATCAAAAAATATTCATTAGGGGGTTTGTTTATCTCTGTAGAGTGAGCAGAAGTCAGTAAAAATTGTGCAATTTTTAATTCCCTACTACTAGAGCTTGGTTTGTACATCGGTACCAATTATTATTTTTACACTCATAGTCATTTTATATTCAAATAAATGTTTCAATTAACAATCTTGGATTTTCCAATAAAATTGTTTGTGAGCAAAGGAAAACATAAATATTTCCATAAATAACCTAGAAATTAAATTATAAATGATTTGGATTTTATTGATACCTATGACTTTAACTTTAGTCATAATACTGAAAATAATTATAATGAATGCTATAATTAATAAATCATTCTCAATCCAAGAACTTATACATTACACTTATGAATGTATACATCCTCTAATAAACACATTCAAACATAAACAAGTCAAAAATAGACCAAAGCGAATAAGAACAATATGAAAAAAATATCCAATGAAAGTGGGAACTTGTAGTCCTACTATCTGAATTTTGCTTAACTTAATTTTGTCTCTCATCACAAGGATAATGCACTCATTGGTCAGTTTCAGACATGACAAGCAAACAAGCCGTAAAAAAAATAGATACCCAGATTATGTAACATGGGACTCATCAGAAGAAATTGTAATAAAAAGAAAAATTACAAGTCATCTACTAGCCCATATACTAACTAAACTAGTACATTACTCAAAAGGTACATGAAAAATACAATATAGTAATAATAAGCCTAAAATCCAACCTTATTCACAACATTGAGCAATAGAGCATAGCTGAAAAACTAAATGTCAAATGACATTAATGCTAAGATAAAATAACACAAAAAATAAGTACAAAAGACAGAATTATTGATGCATTACATTAAAGCCTTCAACTTATTAAATTATAGCTCAGGCCCGATAGGCAAAGTAAAACTCTCACATGATGACCTTTACAGATCATTACTTCAAAGATTAAATGTTAGTCCAAAAACAGACATAAAACAAAATATATTGTTGTTTTCATGACATTAAAATAGATAACACAGATGATTAATCCAAGTTTAGAACCACTTCAAGTCAATTTGTAGAAAAGATGAACACAACTTCATAAATTTGATTATTATGCTAAAAAAAGTTAAAAATTTACCCAACATCAATATTTATAACTTACGAATATACTGAGAAATATAAATAATAGTGTAATAAAAACTAACCTTAGTCGGTGGCGGAGCAGTTTGATTTTTTCTTACAATGACATTGCCAAGAGGAACTGCAACTTGATCTATTTAAAATGATAATAACCAAAAATTATTTAAAAAAAAAAAAAAAAAAAGGAGAACAGAAAGAATTAGTATATTCAATTAAAGATCTACTCACTGAGATTGGGCTTGATAAGGACAGCTCTGGTCAACGTACTTGCCATTATCTTTCACTAAAAACAGTTCGAAATATTAATTTAAACGTTGAACAATCCTAAAAGTCTTCACAATCCCCAACTACCACAGACCAAAACAGCTGTTTCTTCCTTTCTTCATCAACCCTTCAGAAGGTTGGAATAAAATAAAAGTATCGATGTTATTGAGTATAAATCGACATTGCTGTTAATAAATCTTTGTTACTTGAAAAATTTTGAAGTAGTATCACTTCGCATATTTTTTAATATTGAATATTTTCGGTTCAAGATACATTTCATAAACGTTCTTTTCATGTTTTTATCTACTAAAAAATATTTTAAGTATAAATAATAATATTCGATATTCCGATTTTTCTGGTATTCATCATTATTTGATTGATTATTAAAATATATTTTAACACCATTGTAAACCCCTGTAGAGGACGTTAGCTAAAACAGCGCCAACATTTAAAACTTGCTTTATGTGTGTCTCATAAATTCTTAACAATTATGTTGAGTGACTGTTATGAACAAGTTTCATACCTACTTTTGAAAGAAAAGTTTTTAAATACTAAGTCATAAGCTATTGATTTTTGTAGTTTTTACTCATCAAATATTGTTGCCAATATAAAAGGTTATTTTATATTGAAAGCATATTTGGTCAGGTTATCATGACCAAGGTCAATTTTCTCAATATTTAATTAGACTTTGATTTCTTCACACTGTTTATAAGGATGTCTACTGTATTACCGATCGTATCTAAGCTAACGCCTAGAGTTATTAGAATCTTAGGTTGTAATCCTGGTAAAATGACTCTTCAAGGCACCAACACTTACATTATAGGAACAGGGAAAAAGTAAAATGTTAGACCCTTTTTGCTCTTTCTTGGTTGACATTAATGGACATGATATTTTATTGTTTTCAGAAGGATATTATTGGATACTGGGGAAAAAGGGAAAAAAGACTATATAAATGAATTGAAAAAAATATTGCACCAAGAGTCTGCATCAATTGAACAGGTTATTGTTACTCATTGGCATGGAGATCATATTGGTGGTCTACGAGATGTTAACAGTATTATTGGTGATGGTAAAATCTTTAATCACATACTACGTTGTGATTGTCTAGAATAGCACTGCATTATGAAAATAAAATATATACCTAAATGTCTGAAAATGTTCTATTACTTTGTTTTTTTTTGGTATCATTTAATTAAAAGTTCGTTAATAATTTATAATTTTTGTGTGATCATAAATATTCTGATTTGCTATTAGTTTGAGCTGTCAACTGGCAACTGAACAGGCTATATATTATTGCCCTAGGTTTGGATGCTTCATATAGAGATTTGTGATTCAATTCTCAGTTCCTCATCATCAACTTTCAATTTTAATTAAAATAACTGTCGCTCAATATTATTTTTATGATGAAGATAATGTCATCAAACTTTTATTCTTTATTTAACAGGAATTTAATCCCTAAGCTTTATAATTTGAATTTCTCTTACTGATCAAAATTTAAACTGTAAAACAAAATAATTTCTATCTTCTTAAAAACCTCTCACCGAAAAAACAGTACTACATTATATATTGGGTGAATGATCTTTTCATTCCTTAAGGTGATCTTAAAACTAAAATAATGTATAGTATTTTTTAAAATATCAATCAAACCATTACGTGTTCTGTAAATAAAGCATTTATTATTATTATTATCTGCCATCCTGTCTAAGTGATCTTCCCACCTTCCTAGTTTAATTAGAACTGGAAATACCAGCTTCATATTCTTGTGCTTCTTCAGACCTCTCCATCATTTTGTAGGTCCGAAAATTCTGTGCAAAACAGCCTGAACATTTCTCTCTAAGATAAGAATATCCCTCTAATAATGTTTTGAACCCAGTTCTGTGGAATATATTGTTTTATTGGAGTTTTATGACATCTTTTGTATAACATTTTAAAGTTTTATGACGTAGTACCTTGCTGGTTAAAGCAATATGAATTAAATGTGGCAAAATAAGTTAGTTTGATAAACTCAATATTATTTATAAACATGTATATTTGTCCCATCCCTGCCTCTAGGTAGTTTCCTGCTATTGTTAATGTTTTTTGACATCTGGTCACTGTATTGTTTATATTTTACAAATATAATTTACTATAATGGCATGAGTTTTCCATAAAGAAAATTAAAATGAAGTTCAGTCGTTCAATTAATGATTTCTCCTCCCTTCCTTAATATTGTTTTATAATTTAAAAGTTTAATGATTCAGCTTATACTTCTTTAACATTATTCACTTATTTTAATTTTTAATTTAGTTCTTAGTATTATTCAGTAAAGTTTATAATTAATGATTATAGAACTTAGTGCTTGGAAATATCCCAGAAATGATGTAAAAAATGAATCCTATGATGGCATAACCATTCATAGCCTACAAAATCAACAAGAACTGTCTGTCGAAGGAGCCTCACTTAGGTTGTTTGAAAACTTTTTTTTGTTCATATATTAATCAGCTCCATATAATAGAATGTATTTGGTTTTATAGAATTATTTATACTCCAGGACACACAACAGATCATGTTGTCGTATATATGAAAGAAGAAAATGCATTGTTCAGTGGAGATTGTATATTAGGGGAAGGTACAGCAGTGTTTGAAGATTTGTATGATTATATGAAATCCTTAAATATAATTTTGAATTTGAAACCTGATGTTATCTATCCTGGCCATGGCCCAGTTTTGGAGGTAGGTTTAAATCCTTTTAATTTTATGAATTTTAACATTGATTATTTTGATTGATATTTAACTGATTTTCAGACTCCTGTAGAAAAGATACTGTATTATATAAACCACAGAAATCAAAGAGAATCACAAATTAAAGAGGTGCTTGCTAAAAAAGAGCAGCCTTTATCAGAGTTGGATATTGTTAAAATCATTTACAAGGTATTATTGAGTTATTTATTTTCTATATTTTGAGTGGAAAACTTAATATGTGTATGCATTATTGTATTTATTTTAATATTTAAATTGTTGATGTGAAGAAACTTCCAATTTGAATATTCTATATTTTGTTCCTGCAAAACATTTCAGGATATTATCCCATATTCATGTATTATTTCATCCTAAAATTGTAAAAATAAGTTATTTTTATCTATATGTTATATCTATACACTTAAAATTCTTGTAATCATATTTACCTATATTTTATCAATTTCCATTTTGAAATCTATATAAATACAGACTATATAATATATGTATCTT
>NW_027104988.1:907704-913574 GCF_000696795.3 Halyomorpha halys | reverse complement strand
TAATTTTCATTAGTGATTTTGAAATTTTAAACTTTTAAAGAGCCCTACTAGCTTTGGGACGAGTAATTAGACTAGAAGAGTAACCCCAATCTACAGTATTATTTTTGGAATACATCCACAACAAATTAATTTTTTTTGTCAAATGTGCTAGTACTCAAACAAAGCAATATATAAAATAGACCATAACCCCTTTAATGATTTAATTTCTTGGTTAACCTCACAAGAGAGAATGGATAGATCTTATTTTCATTTTTCCTTTTGAAAAAATTTGATGTCTGGATTCTGTCGTCATAGTTTATGATAAGATATGGACTATTATTTCAGGTTTGCCTTAATGCTATCAATTATTTAGATTAAGCCGATGATTAACCAATACATTACTAGGTCATAAACCAATAGCCCAAACAATACACATTTTATTCTGTTATTTAATTTTCAATTTAATACTTTCTTTTAAACTTTTTTTTGTTACTTCAGTCTATAATTAATATTTTCTTTGGTAGGATACTCCTGAAAGTTTGTATTTAGCAGCATCAAATAATGTCAATCAACACCTTCTTAAAATGGAAAAGGAGGGTATAGTGCATAAAAATGAAAGAGGATGGATACTGGTTTAATATTTTCTTCTTGTGTAATCAACTGTAAGTCTCACCTTAGATGCAATTTAGGATTAAGTTTCTTTTTGGAGAATATGTGTATAAGTTAAATTGACCAATAACACACAATAGTGGTTATGACACTTCCCACCAGAAATCATAGGCGGTGTAAACCATAGGCATTAAAATGTTTTTAAGATTCGTGTTAATAGCTATTATGTTACTGCTAACATTTTGGTGTAAAAGCATCTGTAGATAATTTCAGATGTTTTCAAGATGAAACCTGAAAACATTATTTTTTTTAGGTAAGAAAAATATTAGATATTATAAATATAAGATAAAATCACTCACCTTCCTGGAAGTGAACAGGACATGACAAGAAAGAAAGAACAGTATAAAGTACAAAAATATGGTGTGCTGTAATGCAATTAAAGTAGGGGAAAATAACACATTAATGAACCATTAAGTAATTTTTTAATTAAAGTTTTATCTTGAAAACATCTGAAATTATTGTCTGAATCCTAAATTGCATCTCACCTTAGAAACTGGTGAGATGCAGTTTCGGATTAAGTTTTTTTTTTTTTTTGTTTTGGGAATATGTGCAGAAGTTAAATTGACCAATAACACATTCTAAATAAAATAAATTATTTTCAGAAATCACCTTTGTAGTCAAATAACTTAAAAACTGTTATTCTGGAAACACAGTTTAAAAAAGCAAAATAACACTTCTCTGACATTTCTTAATTATTTCAGATGTTTTCAAGATAAAACTCAAATTAAAAAACCGTGCCCGTGTAGGCCTCGGCGCTTCGCGCCGAGGCGACATGTTTCCGTGACAACGTATACTCTATGCTAATATTACATAAATATAAATTAAAATCAATCCAATGTTATATATTTGAAATAATAAACCAGTTCACATATTGAATTCAGATATTTATTTTTGCTTGGTTATACATTAATTAATTTTTATACATATGATATAATATCCATATGTTAAACAAAGTCAATTTCCGTTACAGAACACTTTTTCTAACATGGCATCACGCAAAATGATTTATAAGACGTTGTCACGTCAAAAAGTACTGAATGGTTCATTAATGTGTTATTTTTCCCTACTTTAATTGCTTTACAGCACACCATATTTTTGTACTTTATACTGTTTTCTTTCTTGTTATGTCCTGTTCACTTCCAGGAAAGTGACTGATTTTTTCTTCTAGGATTGTTCCTAAGAAATCGAGGGATCAGACTGTAAAGGAATTGTAAGGAATCAATGAACATCAAATGAGCGAGGCTGTGGCTGTTTGATCTATAACAGGAATATCTCAAATCGCTAACAGGCATTCATTCGACTGATATATAAGTGATCAGGCAATGAAGGAAGAAAAGTGAGCCTTATATGATCCCTGCATAGAAACTCTTGAGCTCAAGGATTTATTTTTTTAATTTAGAAAAGAAAATATAAAACAATTTTTGGTTATAGAGTTTTTACTTCATCTCTTATCCTTAATTGTTTAATATCTAATATTTTTCTTACCTAAAAAAAATAATGTTTTTTTTCTTGAAAACATCTGAAATTATCTACAGATGCTTTAAAATGCATTTACACCAAAATGTTAGCAGTAACATAGCTATTAACACGAATCTTAATAACATTTTAATGCCTATGGTTTACACCACCCACTTAATAACAAAAGTTATTAACATTGCCATTTCTGACAAAACCGTTAGTTGCATTTTGTTAGCCACAATTTATAATAGTCAATATAATAGTGCTATAATATTTTCAATGAATTGGTATTAAAAAAAAATCAAATGATCTGAACATTTTTGTCAGAAATAGCAAAGTAAATAACATTTCACTATTGACAGGTGTAAATTGTTATTTTAGCTATAAACCCACCTTTACTATATGATTTCTGGTGGGAAGTGTCATAACCATACCCTCCTTCAAAGCAAAATTGAAGCCTAAAAGGCCATACTCACAAAAGGAAAGTTTAAATTGAGATTAACCATTTTGCATCATTTAGATAATGAAATTTAACAACATTAGGTTACCATGATGAATTCCAGTTTAGATTCAGATTCAAGCATAGAAATGCAAATATCCTGTAAACGTAAACGTGCCATTGCTCTAATTGATAGTAATGAAGATGACCAGCCCGACAATATTTAAACAGGGGATTTCTTTTGGAAAAAAGGAAATTGTATGCCAACATTACATGATTATACTGCCATAAGTGGTGTAACCATCAATGTCAAAGGAAAGTCCAGGCATGATGTTTTGGAGTTACTTTTCAATGAGGAATTAGTGTAAAAAATAATTCTGGAAAAAACAGATTTGAATCTAAGGACAGAAATTTTGTGCCTATTACAGAGGGTGATTTGAAAATTTATACTGCGGTCTACATCTTAATGAGTTCAATTCCAATAATGACTCTATAAAGATATTGGAGTAAAAATGAAAGTTACATGTACAATGAAAATTACAGTGATGAAAGTTACAGATACCATAAAACAAACAATAAAAGTGTTCCTGCTGCATGAGCGATGGTGGCAAAAGGGCTCATAGGAATGTTAGCCATTGTAATCTAAACTGAAACAGAAGGCAGCCAGTGATTTGCTCGTAATTTTTCTCAGCTCCTCTGCAACGCCCCATGAAGGCACACAATGCTTTACTTTTTGTGCTAGTTTACACCCTCCATTATACTCCTTCCTCCCAGGGTTTCTGACACAAATATAACCCAGAATCAAAGGACTGAGGTAATAAAATAAAATGTTATAAATATCATTGGTTTATTTATAAATGGGCTAATCAAAATAATTAAAAAATTTATTATAATAAATATACATTCCTTATGACAGCAATGATTAAATGTTGTTAATTTTTTGTTTTATTGAATACTTTTAACAAGAAATGAATTACAGTGATCCAAATAGTTTTTAAAACAATTCTGATACTAAGCATATTCAGATGCTTTTAATGTTATCTGATCTGAATCACAGAGTGATAAAATCACAAATTTGGCAGTGTTAAATATATTTTCTTGAACTGTGAATCAGTCTATAATAGACTTTGATAATAATTTATTTTTATTTATTCCTGAAATAAAACTCATCATCTGTTACAGATACAGAAGTCTCAGAACTGTAATAATACTTTTTTAACTAAAACATACTAAAAGAAAATTCTTAAAATTTTAACAATTTCTATAATATTGCAGAAAATGGGTGCTGTAATAAAAAAGGTTGAAATGTATTTTTTTTTCCATTAATAATATTAATAGAGGTATTCTTTCGTTACCTCTTTTGTACTTGACACTTCAGGGATTATATTCTGATTATATCCTTACATTTGCCTCACAATGTACAATCATGGCAATCCAGACTTTAATCACTTAGTCTATATACTACATAAAGTAATGGTTTAACATTTAAAATATTACTTTTTTATTCTCTTCTAATTCTTGAACTTAGTATCATCACTGTCATAGGTTGGCATTTAAAAAATTAAGCTGTAATGAAGTTGTGATCAGATAAGAATTAGACATTTAACTGAATTATTTGGTTCATATGGATTTTCTATTTAGATAAACATTTTCTGTGCCAATATTGAAGGATCTTTATCGAAATAAAATTATTAACAACAATGATAACGTTTGAAATATAACAATCTCTCCTCTTAGCGAGTCAATATAGAATTTTTACAATCAATAATTAGCTTCGTTCTCCTCAATTCTCATTTATCAATAGAACACTTGTAGTATCTTTAAAAAGTTTCAGGAGGAATAATTAAATATTACAATGTATCTTTCAATTCAGGAACTTACAATTTGTATACAATAATTTAGCCATTTATCGTCATTGAAACATGGCTAAGATATGAAAAGATATTTAATAACCATGTAATTTTTACTCTATGCTTTAACTATTATTAATAATTCAGTTTATTCTTAACATTAAACCAATATACCAAAAAGATACATAAATAAAATACAAAATTATATTCATTTTTAATGACTGTACATTCAAAAATAAAAAAAGAAAATTATACTAGGAACCTGTATTTATCGAAGAAACAAGTAATTAGTAAAAAAACAAACAAACATATTCAATGGATGATACAAATTAGAAATATATTTATTTAAAATTCAATCCTATAGGTTATCTTCTATGATGTCTTGGTGGTATTTGTGGTGGTGGAGGCATAATATCGTTATCAGTTTTAAACCTTGAAGTAGCGATGAAATCCAGTAAATAATGTTTTGTAACTGGATTTTTTATAGAGTTGAAAACAGCTAGAAATTAAATCATATCAGCAAAAGTTGATTAAGCCATTTGATAATAAAATTAAGAGATAGAAATACTTACATCGTGCTGTCTTAATACTATTTGGAAAAGATTTGTCAGTCCTTTCTCTCATAAATATCCAAGTATTGTTCTCATACCTACACTCTATAATTTTCCCATCATATTTCTCTAATTCTTTAGTATATTTCATTCTTCCGAAGGATGGGTCGAAACCTCCAACATAAAGAAATCCGACCTTCTTAGTCAATAGCCTGAAAATAATATGAACATTAAACCACATTACATTTTAAATGATAATTTAGTCAGGTTATAAAAATAAAAACTTTTTTTTTTTATATTTTATACTATCATTGATACCGATTAAAATATAAAATCCTAAGCCACTGAGTTAAGATTAAAAAAAAAATTAGATTGCTTGGTAAGAAGTATTTGTGCACTAATTTTTTAGACTAATATCCATATATCTTCCATATAACTAACACATTATACTGACTTGTTTCATCAGCATTATTATGTATTTTGGAGGGTTTCTAACTATTACACCAATGCCATCTATCAATATTATTTATTCCAGCGGAACAATCCCACTCAAAAGAAATGGTTAACTTCTTAAACAACACTTAAGCTCAAGAATGGGCAATAAGGAAGTTAGGTTCAATTTAAAATTCTTATCCACTACATTCCTAAGCCTAGAGGCTATAACTTAGGCTGATGATTGATTTTTTAAGAAATATTTAATTTAGTTTTAGTTCAAAAATTAAAAGA
Source organism: Halyomorpha halys (assembly GCF_000696795.3). Lineage (NCBI taxonomy): Eukaryota > Metazoa > Arthropoda > Insecta > Hemiptera > Pentatomidae > Halyomorpha > Halyomorpha halys. The sequence continues at coordinate 907,902 of NW_027104988.1, read as the reverse complement.
AAAAAAAAAGAATTCTGTAAAAATAATTACCAGATCATTCAAAAAGTCCTGTCGTTTTTTTGGGGGAAATTATAAATAAATAAATATTTTCAAATAATCACCTTTATTCATCAAAATATCCACCGTTACAGTCGGTAACCTTCTCCCAACGAGATGGTAAAGCCCAAATTCCTTCCTTAAAAAACTGTTGATTTTTAC
>NW_027104988.1:880023-906652 GCF_000696795.3 Halyomorpha halys | reverse complement strand
AAACGAAAAACGACAGGACTTTTTGAATGCCCTGGTATTTTCTAAAAAGAAAAATTATAGCTAAGAAAGTTTGTATTTTTATGTACATGAATTTTTTTCAGTTTTCAGTAATTATACTTTTTAATTATGTGAAGTGTTTGTTTCTTTTTGTCAACTAGTTTTATTAAATGGGGTTTTAAATACTTTTTGCCGATACCATGTATCATGTAATCTCTATAAAACAAAACTTACAATGCATCCATTAAAAAAATTCATTAAATTTTCTATTAAAAACTTTTCTGTTTTCAAGGTACTATTGCAATTTGGTTCTATCCAAGATGATGCAGTTGAACTATTTACATAATTAAAAGAAGATAACTTTCATATATGATATTGTTCAAATGAAAAGAATGTCATCAAATATAAGAGGCACATCTATGCGACATTACTTTAATACATTACATAAAGTGTTAGGACAGGTGTATCTAATCGTTTTATAAAGTGTGCCACAACTGTACCACATTTTTTATAAGCTATAATAGATAATAAATGCATGTTTATGTGCAAGTACCCTTTTGCAAATTTTGATAGCTTTAACAGCAAGAAAATGAAAAAAAAAAACACCTACACTATAAAAAGACAAATAAACAATTGGAGCCGAGCCATATTAGCTGTTATTATTATATTACAATCATGTCAGCTCAGTCCATAAACAATTTTACATTGAACTTTGCACCAAAAGTGGTGAGGAAAGTCGAGTGGACACACTAAATATTTATGTAGTATATACAATACTATTGTGAATAGATAAATAGAGATGAATGGTCATTTGCAGCACATCATTCGAAAATCATGTACCAAAACAAATTATGTAAAAAAACTGGATTACTAAGAAAGAAATGCTGTTCATTGGAAACATTGGACAAATATGTGTATTTTAAACTGCTTTCAAAAGAAATTTTATTTCACCTCAAAGCTTCAAACAACTTTAGTTCTAAATTAAATTTACTATAATTAGCCAAATAAAAATGATTTAACTAATAGCATGATTAGTGAAATATCATGAACCAAAGTAGCATTCAAAAATATAAAATAAAGAAATAATGTGATTATATCAATAAGCATTTTTGCACGTATATTGTTCAGGTCATTTTCATTCAAAGTTATTTCAGCTTAGATATACCTTTTCAAAGCAACTATTTAAGGATAGGACAAATAAGTTTTCTTAATTCTTACCCCATTCCTTCTTCTTTTTGAATTTTCAACCTGAAGTCAACTGAATTATGAGATGGAGGTTTCCACTTCAACACCTCAGGACACTGTCCAGCTATGTAAGGCTAAACAATAAAAAAAATAAACAATGTTCAACCAGTCTGGCTAAGAACTTAGCACGTGATTCATATTTGTTATAAGAAACATTGTATCATGTTAAAAATTAAACTAACCTCTTCAGAAGGTTGGAAAATCAAGCCGTCTGGTTCATGTGTCAACTGACGGGCAAATTTTTCATCTAGAAATTTATGAGCCATCCCACAAGGAAGAAACTGCTTAGCACGTATACTGAATGGTTCATTTTCTCTGATAATTTTACCAATTTCCATAGCTTGTTGTCTTGGTTTTATTATATCAGTCTTAAAATATGAAATCACATTATTGAATGATTATGTATTGATAATAATAAGGTTTAAAATAATAAGTGAAATATATTTACTTCTATTGTCTTCATTCGCTCCGGATGGAATCTAAGTTCTGAAACATCTATATCACTTACACGTATTATGTCATATACCAGATATCTCGGAATATTTTGTCCTTCATGTTTATCTATTACCATTTCCTGGAATCAAGTATAAGCTCAATATTTTTTTAAAAATAATTCCTTTTAAATCAAGATAAATTAATAAAATATAAAATAACTAACAAACTAATAACTTTATTAAAATAAACTTGAAGAATAGATATCAATAACAGGCTGTGCCCAATGAAAAACCCTCTGGTTTTGAATCTAAAAACAAGCTAAATACCGATTCCAAACTAAAAAGTGGTCTAATTTTTACAATCATAATTACTATTCATAATAGTGGCATTTAGGTTAGTTTTTAGGTAGTTGGTAATAGCATTTAACCTAGTTTTTTTCTTTGTTCGAAGTCAAAGTTTCTTTTTTGCACTTAGTCCATTATTGAAGTATTTATTTACAATTAGATTCAAAGAAAAGCATACATGAATTATGCTGCTATCCTAAGATATCTCAAAAAACTCTAACTTATAGGTATGAGCATTTAATACATTATTCCTAATAATTTCAAGTTTTTAATATACATCTTGTTTCTTCAATGATTTCCTTTTGATTTTATAATAACATAGGGCTGTTATTATAAATAATGTTAAAATATCACTAAACAGAGAAAATGAAAAAATAAGTCACATCTTTTAGGCTAAGGATAGAATGCATAAAAGCATAATTCAAATACATATAACTAAATAAGTCATTTTATTATTTTAACAACATTTGTATCTTAACGTGAAAGTATTTCATCTTAATTCCTAACTACCTTTTTTTTACCTGCCCAGACTGGAATCAAATCGACGCCACAACAGATTTGATATTCCTAAGGTGATAGCTTAACACACTACACTACCAAGGCCTAACTACCTAAACTAGATGAATGCACCTAGTCACATGTTGCATTTAATTCATTTTTATGAACTCTAAAGAGTTTTAAGAAAAAAATTGTTTATAATGAATCTGTAAGCAGTAAAAAAACATGTAATCCATTGTATGATGAAAATTTGAGTAAAACAGTATAAAATACTGTACTATTTATTTTAGTAATAATTGATCAAAACTCAACAAACGTGTTTTTCTAGTTTTCATCAAGATAATATGGTCACAAATATGGCCTTAGAACGTTGTTGGTTTTTTTCCAAAGCTATTGAACTCAATTTAAAAAAATGTTTGTGATAATTTTTATAAAACAAGAATATCAAGATTATAAAAAGCATGAGGAAATTATAAATAATGAATGACATATTGAACATTTTTAGCAGTGTTAATAATTCTGTTATTTTGAAATTGTGAATATATTGTTTTTAGAAATAAAATATATATATTTTAATAAAATAGAGTACAATGTGCCATCAATAAACAATTAAGGAATCCAAAAAACATATTTTCAGAAATTTATAACTTGAAAACTTCATAAAATGATCTCAATTTTCAAGATGAAGAGTAAGAGTTCTTAAAACAATTGTCTGCTTATTTCAGTCAAAACCCAAAACATCTTTTGAAGGCATAATGAAAAAGAGCTTATCATTTGAATAATAATCTATATTAAGATGATAGCACAGTATTTTTTTTTCCTCACACAGTAGGAAAAAAAAACTAATTTAATTTAAAATAAGATTGGATCTACAATAAAGAAAGCTTAATGCCAATAAAGAGCTTTACAAAATGAACAGCTTGCTGACTTGGACAAAGTGACTTAAATTGTCTATGAAGCCAAGCTGCTTCAATTAAGCCCAAAATTATGATGGTGAAGGAAAAGGGCTTAGGCTACTCAAAATAATAGAAACTTTTGAGAAAAAAAACATGAATCAGCAAAATATACATTTATAGACAAAATATTTGTATGACTAATTTTCTCATGACTTATTATCATTGATGATACAATATGAAACACTGTGGGTAAAATTTATATTTTACTAGCCATAGTTTCATTTCCCCTTGATCCACAGTTTAGTGTAGATCAATTGAAGTTTTTTATTTTAAATTATTTAAGAAAGTAAATTATTTTGTAAAGCATTGTAGAAGCGACAACATACTTCAGGTACAAAACTATCATATTCCTTACCCCATCTAATAAAGTCCATTTAAGATGAGCATCTAAATTCTTTCTATCCACAAATCGGAGCCCAGAAACTTCAAAAACATTGTTATCCCTATCAAGCATATACACTTGATTTTCATCTAGTATAGCCATCATGTACCTAAAAAAGGGAAGTTGTTACAAAAGAAATAATAATGACCAATAAAAATTGAGGTAATTAATTGAAATTTTGAAACCTAGTTCCATCTGCCTTCCATGAGACCATATAAGGTTTCCTCCTCAAAAGTTCAATATTTTCCCGGTCCAAGGAGACTGGCTGAGCTCCTGGAAACCCTGATCTAAATATAAAATTAACCATTAAACCAAATTTAGTTGATAATAATTAGAAAAAATACACAAAGAATGGTAAAAAAAAATTAGATATCTTTTTAAATACACTTATTTACCTTTTGTTCAGTTGGGACTGGGTTATTATGTTCACTTAGTTCTAATTATAAAAACAGAAAACTACACAATACTGAATTGAGTGAACTGCATCCAGTAAATATAATTCAGGTGATAACATTGTGCCCAATAAGATATGTAAGATTGTTGGGCTTAACTACGAACAGATCCCTAAAATATTAATAAACACTGAACCAACTGGTAAATGCCCAGGGGAAAGACCAAAACTAATCTTGTGGATTTGAGTTGGGACAGGCATCATTGGGCAGATGCTTTTAGACATCAACGAGTATCAAACCTTCAGGTTCACTCTTTGATTACAATTATTATTATTAGTTATTAAAATAACCTTCGAATTAAGTGAGGTAGCAAAGCGACTAGTTTGAAGAGTTTAGTAGTAAATTAAAACTAGTCACAGCATTTTAAGAACTTCTTACATAACTGCTTAACATAAAGGTAGAAAAATTCCTTATGGTTTTCAAGATTAAACAAGTACTTAAACTATTAGATTTTAAGAAAGATAAATTCACTGAAGAAGAGAGAGATAACAGCCTCACTGTGATACATGGGGCTTTAATATCAATGATACTGAAATAATGAACCATCATCACATATATTTAAGCTGGTGGTCAGTGAGGGCCTTGGAATGGATATAGCAATACATTTTGTAATCATATATTATATTGTTAAAACTATTTTATTAATTATCATTCCTTTGTATGTCAGCTGAAGGGTTTTAACAGGCAAATGCATAATAAAAGTAATTTAATTTTAAATCATTTTCTGTGGAGGACTTCCCTTTGACCCCAGTCAGAAATGAGAGTGGGTAGCATATGGTTCAATTTCCTGCTTAGTGATCCACAGACTTTTGAGTAAAAACCAGACTCAACACTATCTTATGAAGAGCTCTTTTTTCATTAACTCATTTTTCCTTACCTGACTGATTCGAGTAAGTATAATCCATCTGCTCTACTATTTGCACTCCCATACATCTTGGGGTTTTTTGCTTAAGTCCTCCATTGAGGACCTCTACAGCCCCACAGTAAGAATGTCAAGATTCATTTCTCAGGGCCCAAGAAGGAATCGAACCCACAACTTGTCTTTGACCAATCATTTCATTTTTAATAAACCAAATCTGCACCTAATCATTGTTTGTTATTTAATATGAGATATTTCAGGAGGTAAGAGAAAAATCCCCCAATTTTCATTGGAAACAACTGCCTCACCAACAAGAAACAACTGAAAACTATATTTGACATTGCTCAATGAATATAAATTTTCACTTTCTCCCTATCAAAGGTAGGGAAGCAATATATTCATGCAGGAAATGAATTTTGAGGAAATTTTTCCTCAAAAACAAAAATATATGTTATAAAAAAAAAATTTCAAAATAGATTCCATACATGGCTATAAACAAATCCAGATAAAGGAAACACCTAATAATATTAATCCAATTTTGATGAAATTTTCATATACTATGCTCATTGATGTCTCGATAATCCCATATTAATTTTATTAAATTATATCCATTACAATCGCTGTACATGTAATTTGGCACAAAGTTGAGGAGTAGTGTAAAACCATTCTAGTATAAATTTCAACATGTTCCAAGCTCACACATGCACAGAGGTATTTTCCTTGAAATGCCTACATTCAGAAATCAGTTCATCAAATTTAGGGATTGTTGCGGCCAACACATTGTTTTAAAATAAAAGATCAATTGTGTAACATGTGTTATTTTTTCAGTCAAGACTCCCATTGGAGTCCTATACTGCCTAACCATGGTTGGGGGTCAAAGTTTTTTATTTTATAGGATCTCCACTCAATGAAAAAAGTCAACGCCCCAGGCCGGATTCAAATCAGCACCACCAATAGACACTGAATTGGTAAGATTGTGTCTTAACCACTGAGCTAGGAGTGGCCCAACATATGTTTTTGTTGTTTTAAAAGCAGATGTTCTCTTTTCTTTTTTATGCTGTAAAAAAATAAACAATACACTTTTTGAGTCACTTTGTGTGCACACATCAGCTGCTATGCTTCTTCAATTTACTTAGCCAGCAATCAGTCATCTTTGCCAGCTTGGTCAATTTCTTCACGGCAGACGGAGCACGTCGGCTTATCCTCCAAGAGGACAAGGTGGGCGGACATACATCTTTTCAAAATCTACTTTCACTAGGACAACAACCGCAGCCAGGGTCCCATCAATCACCCACAGTAATATAAAAACTTTTTTTTTTTCACTTTTGTTCAACCTGCATTTAATTTTTGTAATATATTTAAGTTTGCTTTGTTCTTTTTTTTTTAGTTTGTATATTTTTCTATATTTTCTTTTCCTTTATTATGTTCACTTATTTTAAAATATAACAATAACAAAATTCGGCTGTTCGTTTCTTTTGTTTTCATTTTTATTCACAGTTGGACCAGTAAAGGTTCCTTTACTACTCTGTCGTAAAACAGGGATTAATATTAAAATGAACTAGTAAAATTTTTTTATGGAATTCCAACCACTACGTTCACTTACACAAAAGTAATAAATAGACATGTTTATAAATCAGAAATAGCTAGTCCCATATATTTTATCTCTCTTATTATATCTTAAACAACAAATCATTAACTTTGAAATGTAAGTAATTAAGTACCTAATAGAAATGTGAATCTCCAAAGAAGAGATTTCCACAAAATAAAATAACGAATTGCTTAATATTAGGAATAATTTGCTGAGCAGTGCTTCACAATGAAAATGACTCTATGACTAGATTGCTTCAAAAGAGAAACAGCTGTTTAAGTAGGGAATCCACAAATTGTCTGAGAGATAGGAAAAAGGTATTGCTCGGGATGGGCAATACTTTATACAAAATATTGTTTTTCATTTTCATACAATAAAAATATATTTTCTATAAAAAAAAAAAAATCTGGTTTCATCTTACATACCTGATATATTTAATTTTTAAAAGGCTACGACTGATAGGGGAAATGTATAAATATACACAGAAATGCTAAGTAAATTATTAAGAACTTACAATTGCCAGTTACACATGAACCGAGCTGTTTGTTGGACTCGATGGATTGTTTCTGTATCGGTCACTATCTCAATACCTTCAATCCCTTCCATGAATTGTGGAACTTTTCCATTTTTAAAACGTTTCTTTCCCCTAAGGAAAAAAAATAAGGTAAAGTAAACAGAATAAATATAAGCTTCTACTCTCTTTCTTTCTCTGATTAATTATTTGAACGGGTAGAAAAAGCAAAATAGGTAATGTAAATATCTAATTTAAGCAATCAACGGCCAATACATACTAGAGAAAGAAATGTCAAAGAATACAATGAATAGTTGAAAATGTAATGGTTCAGGAATAAGACTAGAGTAGTCTTAGCCAATATATAACCTTCATTAAATAAAGAGCACCCCAGTTACTTTCCTTCTTCTACCCTCAACTTAGTTATCCTAATAAACCATATGATTGATCACCAATGCAACATTTCTTGAGGAAACACTACAAAGTAAATGAGTGTAATTTCTGATTAAGTACGCCATGGAAACTGAAAATTGGCCTAACCAGAGCACAGTCCTATGCTATTTATAAAATACAAATATTTACCATAAATTAAGATTATTATTCTAGGAGGCCAAGGAACCAATCATGCAAATTATTTTACTCTCGCACTTGATTTTATAAATAATAGGGGTATTCATGATGTATTAAATGTAAAAAGTTGTAGCATGCTAAATGTTAAAATAATAGGATTGTGAGCAGCTTAATTATAAAGCCCATGTTATATGTTAAATCCAGAGGAGCTCCTAGTAGATTTTATGAGAAACTTGCTTTGTAACCTTGTAATCTTTATGAGATAATAAAATCTCCAACAGCTTCATCACATCTTCCCTCCATCTCACTTGTTCCTTGTTTCCTCACCTAATTTTTTCCCATAACTTTATTATTATTACTTTTATCTATATTACAGTTTAAAAATGTCCAAAACAAAAACAACACAAGACACTCACAGAAAATTCCTAGTAATCATACTAGTAAGTGTATAATGGTAAGGTTAAGAATACAATCAGAATAGTTTAACCCTTTGCACTCAAGGGCTCCAGAGCGGAGCCATTTAAAATTTGTCTTCAAACCCTAGGACTCCGCTATGGAGACAATGCATATAATTTTCAGTTCATAATATAAGGACAAAGATAAATCGTAAAAACTAATGTGTATAAAATATTTCGCTATTGGTGACATATGATGATTGCGAATTATTACAGTGGTAATATGAATGAAAACAACTTCGAGTGCAAAGGGTTAATACACTCTTTTGGCAGCTCTTTTCATTGTTTATTCTCCCAATATGATTAAATTAAGGACATTAGTTTTTGACTTCTTATGTAAGAGATGACACTAAATTTACCAAATTCTGAATAAAGTTAAGGTACCAATTATGACTCTAAGAATGAATTAATTCATTCAAAACTATCAAATAGATCCTCATTCTTTTTACTATTATTTCTTCTGGGAAGGGACATGAATATCTGTATTTCAATATATTATGATTAATTATAATCCTCAACTTGTAACTTTATCAGGCCTAGTTATGCTCAACATAGAAATAGAAATACTATGATGCTGGCCGAAATCCTTTCTTCCATATTGCAAAATTGTTGATGACTGATAGAAGATTGAGAGAAACATCTGAGAGTCTCAAACAATAATAGTACATTTCAAAACAATTGGGACTAATTATTAATAGTCTTCCATGGAAATAAAATTCTAGTTTTACTCCAATTATGAAAATACAACTACGATAATGGAATATTATCCATATGTAAAACAGATTAACTAGTACTTTAGAAAACAATAGAGGCAAAATTTAGCCTGAAATTAGTTTAATTAATTAGCACTTACCCTGAGGGTTCACGACCAGAGTGCCCACGTTTCTTAGGTTGCGGAGACGAATCATCCTCCGTACTATCATCAAACTCTTTAAAAACAACACAAATTAGTAATGAACTAAGCTAATCTGTACGAAGACAAATCTGTCAGTTAATTAGTCCATACCTAAGCACCAGTCTGGTCTTGGAGGGGCAGGTATTGGATCAGAGTCAGGTTCATACCTTCTATACAGCTCTTGTATATAGTCATCTTTGTAAATCCCAGGTGACCTATTACAAAAAAAAAATTCTGATTTATTTTCAATTAGTATCCACATTACAAATAAGGTTGGAATTTATCGAAAATGATAATCTTCTTGGTCACAGATCACAAGCGTCATAAAAAATATCATAATGCATAGACAAAACATTTTTTTGTTCATTAAACTGGTTGTCCTAATAACTACTTTTATTATTTGTGCATTTTGGTTTTTAAATTATTATTGAGCATTTACATGTAAAAAAAAAATTTTCTTTTTGGAACTTCATACCTCTAAAACATTCACTTATAGGAAGTATAAAATCCGATGTATGACATGTCAATCTCTTTTAAGGAGATCGTAACACCAAAAATAATAATAGAGAATCCTTCTCGGGCCAATCCCACCCCACAAAACCCCAATTTATTAACGATCTTATCTCATCTTTGAAGTATTTATTCAAAACTGGAAAAGGAGTCATAAGTTAAAAAATTAGTTAAATTGAGCAGCATTGAAAAAGAGGCTAAAATTTGAAAACGGCATGACACTATTGCATAAGGCCACTGAAATTTTCATCAATCCAAGCTGAGCTGTTTTCATCAATCTGATAGTTGATTATAATAACTAGTAGAGAAAATAAAAATAAGATAGAACCAAGACAAAATTCTCTTTATTATTTGGTAACACTTTTGACAATTTTAAAAATATCATTTTTAGTTTTGCAATCTAAAATTGTCAGAACCAACTTCTACTGCTTATAATGTTACTCCTAACAAGAGTAACCTACATTATTTTTGGTTTTATTTCATAAAATCAACACAATTTGGTAAACAAATTTATTTCAACCTTTAGAGCATGCAAATTACCATTTTTGATTGAATCTACTTATTAAATATTATCATAACTTCATTTATTATTTAAATGAAATTCACTAATGCACTTGGGCATTCAGTAAGCCAAACAAAGAAGTGAGGAATGCCCAAAGAAGGAATGAACAAAGAATTGTTTTGCATGAAAACAGTAACAGTAACACTGTTATTGTTTTCATGCAAAATGATGACTTAAATTTCTGCAGTACCTGTGTTTGGAAAATTCATTTATTGCTGCTTCAAGTCCCCAATCCATCTCTTGAACTAAATATGATACTATGAGGAAACCTGTTCGGTTGAATCCATGAGTACAATGAACACCTAAATGAAAAATAAAATATATCAACAAAGTAGGAATTCGTATCTTTCAAATCAAATTCAATACATTTCATTTCAATTACCTATAATACTGAGAGGGTCTCTGTGACTGAATTCATTACAAAATCTAATAAAAGTATCAGTGGTTTCTTGATCTGGTGTTTCACCATGTCCTCTACATTGGAGTTTTACATAAGCTACCTCTTTATTATCACCGTAACCCCGTTTAATGTCGTTGGAATTATAAAATCTGTCTGTATTTGTAAGGTCAATCCAAAGGCCAATACGTTGCTTAAAAAAATAATTTTTTGATAAAAATAATCACATAGCAAAACCCAATAACAATGAATTATCTGAACAAATTTCCCTATTTAATTAATTCTATTCTCACTCCAGAAATAAAATCTATCTCATTATCACAAAATTTTAAAAGGGCAAAGATCCCCAATTACTGTAATAGTAACCTGACTTTAGTTCACCCTAAACTTTTAATGACTACTTATTATTCTTAGTTAAATATTCTAAGTTAACAAGTTATCAAGCATTCATAATCAATGTACTACATCATAATATGGCTTTATGAACCAATTGTATATAATTCCAGTGAATTTGGTTCATGTTGTTACTTCAGAAAATAAGACTATGCAAAAGTATAAATATTCAAATTCATAATGGTTTAAAAAACATTTAAATTATTTTATGATCCCTTCGAATATTGCGTAACTAGCTTTATCAATGAATAATAATCACAAAACAAATGTTGAACACTTGAAAAGAAAAAAAATACATTAATCTCATTCCATTCTGTTTTATCAAATGGATGAATATCAAATTATATCTTGTTTAGGGATATAAACTTTCAATATATCTATTAATTAAATCTTTTTTTCTTTACTTTTTTCCTTTCATTCTCGGTATAAATTCTAAAACAGTTTAAAACAACTTAGCAATTTTGATAGGTTATAAAAAAACAAACAAAAATCAAATCAATCTTGAACATGAATGAATCAAAGAAAATATCTATCATAATTAAGATGACCATAAGAATACAGTATGGGTTGCATTCAAGGTAGCACTAAAAATGGTTTACATTATTTAGTGTTACTTTATAACCTAATTGAAGAACCATCACATAGGTGATCAAATGATGAAAAATCAAGAATATATATATATTGTAGTACATATCCTAACATAACTTCAAACGTTCAATTAGGATTTTCACCAACATTATTTAAGATTATATTTGATTTTTCATCATCAGACCCACCCTTGGGATGCTTTTTTAATTAGAACACACCCTTATCCTTGAAGACCACCTAGACCATCTTTTTCTTGATTTAAAATATGGTCAACTGTAAATACATAACTTTATTAGGTACAGGTCATTAAAAAAATAACTTTTTTCTCTTTTAACACTATTTCCATTTTGTATCTGTATACAGGGTTAAGTGGCTAAACTGAAAATATGAACTAAGGATCTCAAAACAAGAAATTTCCTCTGAAGGTATGTCCGCAAACGCTTTGTTTAGGAGACATTCACATTTAAAGATTTTCATTGTTATGAATTAATTATATTATATATGAAATAAATAAAACCTATTTATTTGTTCTAACTACTTTACTAATTAAATGTAAACATTAAGATTTATATTAAATGTTGTTGAAAGTGAAGGTATGTCCTCAAACGCTTTGTTTAGAAGATGGATTAGATAGAATACTAATAAAGCCTTTTATCCCTAACTGTATAAAAACTATTGGCAACATACGGATTAATACTATTAGGAATCAACATTGAGAACTGTCAATAACAATTATCATTTTGTAAGAGTTTTTCGCTAAGTACTCATTATGCCTTCAATTTATACTCCTGGTGAATATGCCGATATGGTGTTTGTGAACGGTTTTTGCAATGCTAATGCTAATGCAACCCATCGTGAATATGCCAGGCGATTTCTGAATAGAAGATTATCGAACAAGTCTATCTTTAGATCCACATTTCAACGTCTTAGAGAGACTGATACATTTGAATGTTTATAATGTTGATACATTTCAAGAAACATTCTCAGTACAGATGAAGCTACCTTCACAAGAAGAGGTATCTTGAATCAGAAAAATAATCACCTCTGATCACAGGAAAAATTCCCATGCAATTCGTGAGCATCATTTCAGCACCAGTTTCAGTGCAATATGTGGTTGGGGATAATAGACAATATTTTAAAAGGTCCACATTTCTTGCCACCTCGACTCAACGCGGGCACATTTCTGGAATATCTTAATAATTTTGACTATGATTTAGTTGAACATATTCCACTACAACTGAGAAGGAACATGTGGCTTCAATTGGATGGTTGTCCTGCACTTTATGGAAGAGGTACACGACAATGGCTAAATGTTAATTATCCCAACCAATGGATTGGCCATGCAGGACCAGTGGCTTGGCCCGTACGCTCTCCAGACCTGACACCACTGGATTTTTTTGTTTTGGGTGACATTAAACAAAAAGTTTATGATGATAAACTTTGTCAATGATCTTAATTCTTTATGAAGAAGGATAATTGAATCTTGTGAAACAATAACACATATCCAGTACCGTTCTGCCACTGCTGCTGTTGATGAAAGATGCCAAACCTGTCTTAATGCTCAAGGAAATCACTTTAAACAATATTTAATATGAATCTTAATGTATACGTTTAATTAATAAAGTAGTTGGAACAAATAAATAAGTTTTATTTACTTCATATAACCTAAATAATTCATAACAATCAAAATCTTTAAGTAAATCTCCTAAACAAAGGATTTGTGGACATACCTACAGAGGAAATTTTTGAGGTCCTTAATTCATATTTTCAGTTTGGCCACTAAACCCTGAAACACACTGTATGATGTGGTCTAATCTCAGAGATGATGGGCCAAAGAGAAGAAAGCTGTGCTGCAGCTACCCCAACTGATCACTTCAAATATTGATATCAATGAGATCAATCCAGTCCCTGTGATTAATTTTACTGAACTATCATTCTATACTCCCAAATCACTGATCACTCTTTCAATAAAAAGAACTAACTTTTTTAGTCTGTTAATGGAAAAATTGCCTACTTCTAGTTTGAAAGTACTTCTGGAAATCATCCTAAAGATTTTTGTAAAGAATTAGGTCAGGACTGCAAATTAGCCGATGAAGGTGAAAAAAACTGACATTTTAGAAGCTCAATGACCTGATTAGATTAGCCATGTAAGACAATAGAAATTATAAAGTATAAAAAAGAAATTATTGTTGTTAATAATCATCAGAAATAACATAATGTTCAGGGATGTAAATGAAGAATACTTAATAACTAGTAATAAATATGGACCTAATGAACTAGGTATTTTCAAGTATTCAAATTGTAGTGCTAAAACATTTTTCCTGGATTACTTAAAGATATTTTTTTATTTTTGACTATAATATCCTTTTTTATAAAATCTACTCTGCCAATTTTGCAATTTTATTTTGTTCTCATATTATGTGATCTTTAAGTAGAATATCAAAACAATGAAACAAATGGTTTACTTCTGGAAATAAAAAAAAAAATGGACATATTCAAGGTTCACTAGTAATTTTAGCACTGAACGTGCCTTGAACGAGTGTGCACTGAACGCCAAATACAGAAATGTTTACAACAAATTATAGGAAAATATAATAACCAATCCATAATAAAAAAACACCCACAATTTTAAAATATTTTTAAATGAACATAGCCTATTAATAAAATTAATTAAGTCACTTATTTGTACTATGTTTAAACAATTACGAAATATAATGGGATAAAGCTTTGTTGAAATTAAATTATTAAAGCAGCAAGAAAATAATTCATTAAGATGTGCAGAGCATTTAGTTTAGATATGAGAACTGAGATCGCTGACTAACTGTTAAAATGAAAATAAATATTTACTTAACGGTTTTCTTTTTTTAACTCATGTTTATCTAAGCATATTTCATTACAATCTAGAATATTGGCTCATTTATTAGGCAAAAAATATCTTTAAAATAGTAACCTTAAGTATAATATCTGTGAAATATAGAGTACACTATCATAGTTTTTTATCTAGAAATAAAATAATGAACCACTACTTATATATGTTGAAATCTTTGTTTGGGAAAAAAAATCCATAGAGAAATTATATATCTGTAAAAAGAAAGGTTGTCAACACTTCAGTTAAACACTTTTTACTAAATATGAAAGCATTTATTATGACACTGATTTACAAACATGTGATGAAACCCATGCTCAGTAGATAATTCCTTCCTATTCTTACTTTTTAAAAAAAATAAATTCTCAATTTTTCCAAAAAAAAAAACTAGAATCCTCTGACATTTTACATAATGAATGAATTATAAACAAATCAACCTAGTTTCTTATGAAATGAAATATAATAGTACTTAGTTAAATAATGATAATTAATTATTTTAGTTAAGACAACAGCATTCTTGATAACAAGGTTTCAATTACTAATAAGAATTAAATAGTATTGGTTTAATAATAGTATAATTGTTTGTTAATCCATTTTGTAAAAGTTTCCAACAATAAGCATTTCTAATCTATCTGTCAATGTACTTATTTAATAGAGTTTTAAGCAAGACCAAAGAAAAATCTATATGATGATAGACGGTAAGGAAACTGTGAATCATTGGGTGTTTTAGAGACGATGATTTTAAGAGTTTAAAATCACCAACTAACTAACTATTTCATTTATTATCTTTCCCAATCTTTATGTTTTAGCTAAAAGTTTTTAATAGGTAATGTACAATAAAAGTGATTAAAAAAGGATTTGTTAATCAACCCAATTTCTAAATATTTTCTGTATGGAACCCTCCTTTATCTAAAGTTTGGAGTAAGGGATGGGCTGCACAAGGATATGTAACGTTTGTAATACCTTAATGCATAAGGATACATAAAGATATGTAACGAATGTTTGGCTAAGTGTTTGCATACTGCTATGAGTTGAGAACTCTACTGGTGAAGATAGAGACAAACAAAACACATAAATAATTGATGACAACATTGAAAAATGAAATGAACATGTAAAAGTAATGCATTAGATGACAAACAATCACTAAAACTTAATTAATCCTGCTATAAAGGAAAATTAACTTTGAACACCCACTTGGAAAGTAATTGTCAGTATGGACTAATCGAACTAATCTATCTGACCATTCAAGAGATACTGTTAACACGGATAGAACAATGGCCTAGAATGTGTTCTTTATACACATGCTCTGAAAATTGTAACTTAGAAGATAAAAAGTGAAACCTGTTTCTGAACACAACAAAATTTTAGTTGAAGAAAAATTACCATCTATAAAAAGTAAATCAAAATTAATATCAATATGATTTTATTTTTCTATTGGAAAAAAAAAAGATAGAGAATCGGTTTCTTTTTTAACAAAACATCCCTTTCCATTATTAATTAACAATGTTCAAAGCCTGAATACCTACTTTTCAGTACATAAGATAAGCATAATAATTATACATTTTCCCTTGAACATTAGGAATGTTTCATAATAACAAACAAAGAAACATCATATTTCCTAATCAAATTTTGACTAGCATGGAAATAGATGGTACATACTTGAAAAAAATAAGTACAAAACAGCTTTACCAACCAAATATCAACATAAATTAATAGAAACTAACTAATATCTCATGATGGTGCAATAACTTTCACTAATATAATTTTGAATTATATTAGATTATATTGATATTGAACCAAAAACCAAATTAAATTATAGAAACATAACTAATATCTTGTGATGGTGCAATAACTTTCACTAGTATAATTTTGTACAACCCAAAGGTAAATATATGTATTGAATAATTCTTATACTCATATTCATACAATATATGCATATATGATATTTCTGTAATACATGATATTGAACCTATAGTCATTTTATATCAATACGATGATATTTATATTAATAAATACAATATCATTGAATTTAAACAGCAGGTGATATTTTCACAAATAGGTATCATACTGAAAATATAAGAATTAAAATAATAAGTTTATTCAATGGTAAGACCCAGGACAGTCTAAGGACAGAACAATCTAAGAGAATAATTAAAACATAATGGATTAAGACATGAGTGATAAATAGTCTATCTTCATTATGTTTTAAACTCTGGTATATAGTTTTCAGACCTCTGATAAAGGCTGAAGTTTTGAAATAAAAAACAGTAAAAAAAAAAAAAAATTTACAGTAGATTTTATTTCCTCATGTACTCCTAACCATCAATTCTTAGATCTCACCAACAAGTTAGTAATACCTGCATAACTATCATTTTTCATTAGAATTATTCCAATCAAAATAAATGATCCAAAACATCCAAATTAATAAAGTTAAAAAAACTTGCTGTCACTAAAAACAATAAAAAAATAAATCCTCAACAGAAAATCCAAAGTTTTGAAAACAGTCTGAGTAATGAAAACAAAGTTAACCTTAATAAGGAATTAAAGAATACGTGATAAAATCTTGCAAGGGAAAAAGGAAAAATAAAAACATTTAAAAGATTGTTACCCCATAGCTCTTTGTAAGACTAAATAACATTTTTGGTGTAAATGTGCAGTCTGCAGGAACCTGATTTTCAAATTGTTCACTTAAAGGTGTTTTAAAAGCCAAGAATCTGTCAGCAATCAAGCTAGAAGATTTTCTAGGGCAATGTAGCCATCTATCAGGTACTCGGCCTGGTCCTCTTGAGTTCTTACTCATTTTTCTAGATTCAGGTAGGAATAAGTCAGAAAGTGCAATGAAACATCTATACTTCCTGACTTGAAGGTGAGAAAAAACAAAACTTGATAGATATAATAATCTGAATAAGTTAAAATTTTAAATAATAATTGCTTTAAGGTAAACCACAGCAAATAAATACTATTGCTCCTCAATTTGTTCACAGCCTTTAACCTCCAAAATTAAAAAATATACACATTTATCTTTATTTTCGGACATCATAAAAACATTAACAATCAAACAAATATGGAAGCATCAACTAAATTTTCAAATCAAAACGAATTTGCTCCAATACTTTCCACAAACCACAACCATCTGTGAAAGTAAACAGAACAACCTTCAGAACATCAGCTAAGAGGTAGAAGCACCATGGTTTCCAAAAAGTTAATAAGGTGTAGAAACACTCAGATTCATCTTATTTTTCGTCCGTGACTTATTTTTAAAATGCACTTGTAGAGTATGAAATCTGGCGATATAACTTATTTCTATCTCGTTAGTGACAATACTTCAATTAGTTTTTTTTATTATTGAAACACATAATAAAGTCGGGTGGGTTAAAGTGATCATGTGATATTTTGCTAAAATAAGGTTTGTTGCTATCAACCTGTTTCTGGACTACATCCACTCTTCAGAAATGAAAAAATCTTGGAATCATCGAAAATCATTTGTAATTATCGATGATTATTTGTAATTCCACGATTTAATCAATACCGAAGCGTAAATTTGAATCAAGAACCGTAGATGATATTATTCAAATAGTTGTGTATCTTAGTAAATGATAAATGAAACTACTAAGAACTTGAACACTTATATATTAATACAGAATATAGGAACATATATGAACTTAATAATACAATTGACAAAACATTCACAATGTAACACTCTGAGGTTTTCCCACCTAGTCCTAAAGAGATTTGCTTTCAATGACTTCTAATCCCTGTAAGGTATTTGCTTACAGTCCAGAGTGTAGCCAATCCTACAAGTTTTCATTGTAGGTCCTCACGATATAGGAAGGATGAGAGATCCAGAGAAGGCAGAGTGGGACAATAACACTGTTCAATTACCCAAAAATAACAACAGAATATAATGATCCATTGATGTGTATTGCTGCATCCTATGGAAGTGACTCCGTGAGGCGGATTGTAGTCAATTGTTACGATTGCCATAGAGATGTCTCTGGGCTTAAAAATGCCATCGAGAAAAGTTACATATAAGATGTTAGCTTTTACTTTTAATCGGATTCTGTTAAGTCTGTAACAACAACTTCTGACTGTCCGAAACTGTATAGAGTATGCGCAATAAATATTTTGGGAGATAAAAACCCGTATTACGCATGCTTCGTACAGATTGGGACTGCTAGAAGTGTTTGTTGTAACAGACCTAACGTAATCATTATTTTTCAAATAATACGTTTAGAAATATTACTATATATAAAATGATTATTACATGTATAAAATTAAATTATTTACAAGAAATAATACAAATATCAATACATGGGGTTTTTTGATGATCGTAGTTCACGTCTTAGTTGTTAGGTCGCGTCATGTCGGCCCTTAACGGTTCTATCGGCAGCTAGATCGGTGACTAACAGATAGTAGCAGTGTGGCTACAATCAGTACGGTCTTCAGTTATTTTTTTTTTCAATTTCCTTTTATTATATTAGTGGTGGATTTTATCCTTGATTTCTTCCTTTTTCAGTACATTATGATGGAATTTAAAGATATGTGGAAAAATAATTTTCACTATGCTGTTAGTAGATTTTTGCATATCATAACCAAGGATTTCGTCACTATATTGAATGCTCTAATAGTTTCGAACAGATCTAAGAGTTCTTCATTGTATTCACTGTTTCAATTATTTTACATTTATTGTATTGTTTCTATATTCTCTTCATTTTATTTTTTCTTGACTGCACACTTTCTATCTCTATATGTCACTTTTTATTTTTAATTAATTACATTATGTTACCATTTAATTTATATTTGTTTCCTTTGTTATATAATAATTATGGCTATTATTACCTTTAGTTTTTTTTTTTTTTTTCGGTCAAGACTCCCCATTGGAGTCCTAATACTGCCTAACTATGGTTGTTGGGGGTCAAAGTTCTTCATTTTGTGGGACCACCACGCAAGGAAAAAAGTCAACGTCCCAGGCCGGATTCGAACCAGCACCGCCATTTAACATCAAATTGGTAAGACTGTGTCTTAACCACTGAGCTATGGGCGGCCCACCTTTAGTTTCTATATATATTATGAAATAATAAAGGTAATTTATTTTAACTCATTAAACTCACTTTATTGGTAGATAATTAGATGAATATGAACTTTAGATATAAATATAATTTATAAAAAGAAATGAGCTCTGACCAATAATAAACTAAATGCTTTATATAAACCAAAATTATATATTTAACTTAAAACACAACCATCATTTTTTATACAGCTGTACTAATTTACAAGACCACATAAATTATATAATAAATTTAATAGGAATTTTGTGGAGGCGGTGATTGCATTGTTATCAGGTAGTCAGAGGTTTACAGTGCTGCTACACTATTATTATTATTATCATTATACTTTCCTATAATTGTTATATTTTAATATCTTTTTCTTGTATTTCACTTATATGTAACTATTTTTAACCCTCTACTCCATGCCTATCCCACATCCACTTTTGTCGTTCGTTCGCTGTCTTTAAACACGATAGATGGGTGGTTCTGATTTGTTAGTTTGTTTGGTTGTTTAGTGGCGCCAAACTTCATTGGTTATCAACGCCATTTATATTTTATTTAATTTTGCTAATATTCGTTAAATTTTATTTATTTTTTAATTTGATTATTTTATTTATTTTTTTCCTTCCGATCAAGTTATATTTTTGTCAGTAGATTTTGTGATTTCAAAAACTGAAACACCAATTCTATTGCCTTATCATCGTCTCCAATGGTTTTTGAGATATCTTGGCTTAGTCCCAAGCTATTGAAGTGTGGTGTAAAATATAGGCATCGTTGGAAAACATGGCTTATTGTTAAATTGTTATTGCAATACTGGCAGTTCGGAGGCGTTTCTTTTGAAATAAGATAGGAGTGGGTGAGCCTCGTGTGACCTATTCTCAGCCTAGTCAGTACAACTTCCTCTATAAGGCATTTGCGACTGGAGATACCCCAGGGCTTGACATCCTTTTTAATAATTTTTTATTTACTCATTGGGCTTTCGTTCCACAAAGATTGCCATTTATCTTTGACTTCCTTTACAAGAGGCCTGCATATCTCTGACGGAGTTAAAATTACTTTACCCAGTCCCGGGAGCGCGAGTGCTTCTCTTGCAGCGTGATCGACCAGTTCATGGTGGTTTGTGTGTGGTTCTGATTTGTTATTTATTTACGAGGGTAAGTCAATTATTATTCGCAATATAGTTATAAAATGTTAATGTAATCACATAGGAAACTTACAAGTACATCATTTTTCGACATAGTCCCCTTACTTTTCAACGCACTTAATCCATCGTTGTACAAGCTTCGTGATGCCCTCATAAAAAAAGGTTTTCGTTTGAGCTGCGGGTCAGGAATGCGCCGCTTCTTTCATTGCTTCGTCCGAGACAAATTGACGGCCCCTTAATGCCTCTTTCAGTGAAACAAAGAAGTGGTAGCCAAAAGAGGCAAGAAAACGCTCAATGTTTTCCTGGTAAAATGTTGTCCGGCTCCTTCATAACACTTGTGACCATTTTTGAATTTTTCAATCCATTGTGGCAAAACATTGTCCCGTACAGTACCGAAAGTCTTCGTGAATTTCGGCCCCTGATACGTCTTCCGACTACAAAAAACGGATTATTGAACTTTGCTCTTCTTTGGTGCAAATAGAAAGCGGAACAGTTATGTTTAACAGCACGATAACTGTAATGAAACTAACCTAGTAGCTTGAAACTTGTATAGACATAACAATTAAATTAAGCATGCGCCATTAACGCAAAACTACAGTGCTACCAACGTAAACAAAAATGTAATTAAATTGCGGATAAATATTGGCTTACCCTCGTATATATCATTATTATAATATTTTTATTTATTCTCATCTTATTTCCCTAGTTTTCCGTCTCTTTGTGTTTACAATTCTTGTTTTTTATTTCTCTTAAATTACTTTTCTATTTTCACGTCTCTTGTTCATTTTAAATCTAATAGTTCATGTTATTTCTTTTTTATACATACTTAATGTTGTACATCTTATTTTTATTTCCTTTTGTTCATTTTTATATATTTTTTAACGATTACTTTCATAATTTTAAATCCCACCTTAGTTTACTTGATTGGATTTTATTATCTTACATTGTCAACAAATTTTTAATTTTCTTGTATTTTTTTAAGCCTGAGGAAGCCCCCCAAAGTGGGATGAAACGTTAGCAAATGAATAGTTATCAACTATTCAACTACTTGACCATCTTCTAACGATCAGTTACGATCAATCATTTATATTAAAATATATACATATGATAGTAATAATAATTAATTAAAAGAATCATTTCCTTAGTCAATATTTTTTTTAAAAGACTGTAATAGGAGAGAAGAAGGTAACAGGAGCTAATTCGATCACGCACTGCGCTAATTAAGCTACACGCAAAGTCGCGATTGTTGATCTACTTTAAGTTTCTATTCTCCTGTTACAATATAAATATTTCCCTGCAAAAATTAAACAGCGTTTCCCCTCCCCCTCCCAACCATCACTTCCGTTCCATTTCACCTCCCGTCAGGAAATCACACTTCAGTAACATCAGTAAAAAAAGTTAAACTTTAACAAATCCACTCTTAGTAGGTTCTAAAAGAAATTTTCTGAGTATTTTACTGACCACAACACACGATCAGGACGATGATAAAAGGTGGTGTAACCGGTATGATCTGAGACGGACTCGTTTGGTCATGAATGAAAATCAAAGGTTTTACAGATAATTGCATATATGGAGGAAGTTCCTACTTACGTTTACGAGAGCTAGGCACAGTGAATGTCGTCAACTTCCTTCTTTTTTTCTTCAGTTTCTCTTTGAAGGTGAGTAGGATATGCCACCTTTATTTGATTTGAAAGAATTATCTCATTAATGAACGAACCATTCAGTTGATCTTTTCAGGAGGTTTATGTAGGGTTATAGTTTGTATGCTACTAATTGCTCACATAATGTATTAGTTACCTCGCTTTTCCTGAAATGTTTTTATAAGGTCTCTTAAAGTCCATTTTCTCCTATCAAATGATCATCACGTTTGTATTTAATTCAAAACTAGCTCGGTTTTAATAAACAAATTATAAATTATTTGATGATGGAGAGGTCTAAAGGTTCATCTGGTAGAGGTGGTAAGAGTAAAACTCCTCAATTCCCTGCTGATCTTTATGCTCTTGGATCAAAAAGTACAGCAGATTCAAAACAGCGTTCAGGAACTCACCCCCCAAATAAAGTTGTATCAGGACCTGGAGCTGGTAATTCATATTTTTATCATAATTTTTTATTTTCAGAGGAGAAATATCTATCTCCTTACGATATTTTGTTCTTCCATTCTAAGGGACTTTCTGAGTCTATGAGGAAGTCCCCTGGAACGTGAAAATGAAATAAATTGATTATGACAATATTATTGCCTGAAGAAAAGATGCTAAAATGGTACTTCTTTACTAATGCTACTCACGAAATATATCATTTTTCTTAAAATGCTTAAAGTAGCCAATTTTGACTTGTAGCAAGAGCCACTGGACTGTCCTCACTTCTATATGTTTATTTTTAGGATCCAATAAATTAAGATGGAATACCTCTTTTTTATCCATTGTACCTAGTATTTTAAATTACTATTAGTGTTGATAATTGATGATGTCTGATGTTTCCAAAAATATAAATGGTACTCTTGTACCTTCTCCATTCTTAAATGCAGTATGACTGGAAAGTAGTGAATGGTTTCAACCTAATCAGTTAGTGTGAGGGAAGAGGTTGTATGAAATGGGTTTGCTACTGTAGAAGTTATTTTCAACAGCTTTGTTTTTATTTTTTTGTATATTTATTTTAAACCCATTTTTTGTTTATAAGCAGTTTTCCATTTCATTCTTTTAGATTCAATGGCAAACCCATTTGAAACCTCATGTCATATGGTTAATGATTGTTATTTTTTGGCTTAAATAGAAAGTATTAATATTCGTTCATATTTATTCTAAATCTGTTGGCTCCTTTTTAGAGTAAACATTTGTGCAATAAAGAGCATCCATTCTCATTCATTGTTCATTATTTAATCCGGTATGTTCACAAAAACATCATTACTATCTTAATATGTAACACCATCTCTAGAAATATTAGAAGACTTGATAGCTCTCTGATAGCATATCATTTGATCCCTATCAGCTTTGCTTTTAATAGTGACATAACATGAAAAAAATTAAGCTTTTATTTTATTTTGTGCTTGACATATTCCAATGTCATAGATTGACATATCATAGATTGGTATTACTTTCTCTATAGCAGTCCTACAGTCTGTTCTAAGCTAGTAGAATTGTCACATATTAAGCCCATCCTAGTATTAGTATACTCTACGGAACACATGCCACTATCAAAGCAAAGGAACAATATGATAAAAAAAACAACAACGAGGCCACTTAATTTATTGGACACTTTAAATTAGCCTTACATATATTTAGCAAATAACATAACATTTTGTAAACATCAATTCACACTTTTATTTATATTTATTAGTAAGAAGAAGTGAAGGCGGTGGTGACGAAAATTCCCTCTCCTAAATGGCATTAATTTATTTCTTATTAAAGTGTAGAGGTTGGTCATCTCTACTAATTTTAGGACACTCTTGGTTACTTTCAGCATTTTATATATGGTGTGATTCATGCATTGTGCTTATGTAGAAGTACCTGCAGCTTCAATAGTGGTTTTTTATCCATATTTTAAAAAAATTATATTAAACTGATATTTCAGTTGACAGAGAAAGGAAAAGAGAAGCCGGTGTCTTAGTACCAAATGTTCCTTCCAAAAAATCGAAGTTGTCATCTTCACTCCTTGGTAGAGGATCTTCCACTTCATCATCAAGTAGTAATTCAAATACTTCCGATGCTTGGGAAAGTTTAGTAATTGAAAGTGAACCAGCAGAACTTGTTCCTAATGTATTAGAAGCTTTGGAAGCAGATGATACTGATAAAATGGTAAACATTTAAGATTTAGCTTTACTAGTCAAAATTTAATAATTTATTTTTAAAAACTATTTAAATATATTTATGAATATTCATATTTGATGATAAAAAAAAAAAATAAATCCTTAAGATTTAATTAAAAGTTTCCCTTTTAATAAGGTGCATCGAAATTGAAATACGAGGGTTGTTTGAAAAGGTCTTGGAATCAACCCTAGATGTCAGTGCTGGGGCAACGAGGTTCCTGCTCAATAATCACACATCCTTTGTGAGTGAACACGTGGTAGTGACGACTCTTTGTTGTTGTTTTATGCGTAGTGATTTGTGATAATGGAAAAAACTGAGATTCGAGCAGTGATTAAGTACATTTTAAAGAAAGGTATGAAAGCAAAGGAAATTCATGCTGACTTTCATAACACACTGGGGGACTCTGCTCCTTTATATTCAACTGTTCCCAAATGGACCAGCGAGTTTAAATTTGATCGGGAGAGAGTCGTACATTAATAATGGCCAACATCCCTCATCAATGCATCCATACTCAGTTTTGGTGCATTTTGAGAACTCTGGATTTGATAGTTTTAGTTAAAATTAAGTTACAGAAGTGATATTTTGGGTATGGATATGTTTTATAAGTATCGAATTACTTTTTTTTTTTACAATAGAGGACTTGTACTCAACTAATCAAATCATAATAAACCTACTTATAGCATTTCTTATCATATCTTTTTTTTTTAATAACTTTTTTTTATTATTTTATTTCTTAGCTATATTAGGTAGAAGTTTCATTATGAATTGAAAAAATGATTAGTTCTATCATTATACGTTAACTCTTTAAATAGGTTCTTTTTGTTCTTATTAAAACTTTTGAATAAATCTTTGTTCATTATTAACCCAAAATGCAACAGGTAGGACCATCTAAAATTATTTTTCTACTTTTTATATATGCATTTATTACTTTATTTATTTATATGGACATAGATTATGGATTCTAAAAGAAAAATAAATTAGTTAAAAACATTACAATGTATTAAAAAAAATAATATCATTATGGTCTCGCAGTCTCAATTGTCACACTCAAAGTTAAAAACAATAAATCAAAATGTGAAACTTTTTTTTTTTCTAAGTTATTACTTTGATGAACATATATTTCTTTCTTAAATGATAGCATCTGATAAAAAATAATAAAAACATTTTTGTAGGAACTTAAATGGTAGTTAATTTTTTGGATGAAAATTTTAACCCATAATAAACTGTTCAAAAAAACAAAAAATATGACCTTCTCCAACCTATCAATCCTTACCTTTGTACTATATCCCAGGACACTTAGTATGTCCACTTCCAAAGTAGTCCAAACAAAACCTTGAAGTCAATTCTAGCTGTCCCCCCATTCCCATCTAAAACATTTCATTGACTGATTCATTTCTGTTGATGTATTATAGATCTGCCTTTGGTGATGTATTCCCTGGTCAGTAATATGATTAAAGGCACATAAAAGCTGAGATTGAATGAGTTTGTTGGGTTTAATTTGAACTTAATAATAATAAGTGATTTGATAAAATTTAAACAATAATTTACCATTAATGATCTGATTATACAATTGGTCTGTAATTATATAATTAATGGTCGTATTATAATATAATTTTTTTTCTTTTTAATTACAGGTAGGCTATTTGTGTGGAGCTATAAAAATGCTCCGTTCTCAAAGGGCTAAGCCTGATCAAGTTGTTTATCAGAGTATTGCATACCTGGCTAAAATTAAGAGAAGTTTATTTTACAACGAGTATGTAATAAATGCTTTGTGTTCACTTTTGAAAAAGGATACTGGCCCTTCTGCTTTTAAAAGCTTAAATGCCAAGATGACACCTTCAATTTATTATCTTGTGATAAACTTGTTTATTACAGCTTTCCAAGACATAAAACGATGGCCAGAAACTTTCATCAAGGTTAGTGAAACAAATTAAATCTTTATTATTATAATTATGAGAGATAGTTGACCGTGGATGATGAATGAGGAGAAGATGGTTGGGGGTGCGGTCAATGAAAAACACAAATAAGTACGATTAACTTATTTTAATGTGCCAACATTTCGGCTAGAGTTTCTAGCCTTCTTCAGGGCTAAAAACAAAACAAGATAACAACCACAGTAAGTATAGAAAAA
>NW_027104988.1:864514-878303 GCF_000696795.3 Halyomorpha halys | reverse complement strand
GCACATTAAAATAAGTTAATCGTACTTATTTGTGTTTTTCATTGACCGCACCCCCAACCATCTTCTCCTCCTTTATGATTATAATTTTTTTTTTGTCAATATTGTTATTATTTTTTGTAACTTCATTTTTTTAATACAAAAATAAAGAATATTGGAAATAATTATGATTCTTGTCTCTCCCGTTATATAAAACACTTTAGGCACATGGTTTCTGTGTAAGGATGAATGATAACATCTTTCTTATAAGCAATTAAAACATTCAAATATGATAACAATAAAATATGAGAATTTTGGAGATTTTTTCTTACATTTATGGTTTTGGAACATATTTATTAATTTATAATTCATCATTCTATTACATTTTAGATATATCTTGATGACGCTGGCGGTGATAGAAGTTGGGTTGATAGTGAATTCTGCAAAAGTTTTGTTGATAATATAATTACTAGTTTAAATACAAAACCGATTACTGTGCAGTTACCAGAACCAGCAGGTAGGCCCGAACAGCAGGAAGATGACCTTCCAGAATTTAGAATGACCCTTGGTGAACAAATTGAAACTGTGACTCCCATTGCCAGGTAATCAAATTTTTTATCCTGTACTAAATTCACCAATATTGTAGTATTCTGAAATTATTTAATCCTTCTGTCTCTTTAATTATTTTAGATATCTGTTAAGTCAGTTCTAAAAAATTTCACATCCAAAATTGTACTAATTGCTAGTTAAGAGTATTTTTTTTTTTTATTTTCCTTTAAAATTCAAATGGTTGTATATTCTAACTTAAAAAACCTGAAATAAAAAAAATACAAAATCTACCTCTAAAATCCTTAATAGACTTAATCCTAACTAGTGATATTTGATCCCTTGGACTTCACAGTACTGTTTCACTTTATTAGTGATTAGTGACGGACACATGCTAATTTTTTTTTTTTTTTAAGGTTTCGTTGGAACAAAGAAGTAATTGAAGGGATTGTTTTAGATACTGTGAAAGAACAATTAGCAAGGCGACAATCAAGTGATTTGATTAATCGTAATTTTCTTAAAATGTTGACTTCTTTGTGCGGCCTTACGGAAGTATGTGTTTCTGTGATAATGTTTGATATTATTATTACTTTCAACAGGAAGACAATAATATAATAGTGTAATCAAAACTTTATCAGGATATTTTTTTAGCCGGAAAATCAGGTAAAGCCAAGGAATTGCAAGAAAATTGTCCTAGTGAAAAAATTCACTTTTAAAGCTCAGAAATGCTGCAAATTATTAATTAATGATTTATTAGTATTATAGTAGATAATGAATGAACACAAGCGCTATCAGTGGTGGATGTGAGAAATACTGCACTATAGCATTTCTTATTATTATTAACTTATATTGTGGTTTTAGTGACTTTTGCTCTTTATCTTTTTCAAGTTGTTCTTATTTGTTTTTGTCCTGTTTCTTCTAAGCTTTTATCAATGAAATAACTGAAAAAATTGGGTAATGCCTTATATGGAGCTGTAGTGTATGAACGTATAGTCATGTTCACATTCTACAATTTCTTATATTTATTTCATGGAACATTTTGAATTTTTCTTATCCATTTTTAAACATTTGTATAGAAATTGTTACAATAAATTTAAAGCATTATCTGAAATAAATATATGTCACTGAAATAGGATGGTTTTTAAATATATTATTATCTTCGTGTTGTATGTTACTTTAGAACTCTATAGGAAACCTTCAAATGAGGTAGGAGAATATTAATTTTTTTCTTTCTTTATGATTATAAAAGTAAATGTGATTTTAGGTTAGGCTTCTAATCGCCCCAAGACTTGAAGCATGGTTACAAAACCCTAAGCTTATGAGGCCAGCGCAGGAACTGTTAATGTCATTATGTGTCAATTGTACTGCTCACACGATTAAAGATGTTGAAATCATCAGTAACCTTATAAAAATGAGATTGAAAACTAAAGCGTTAAGCAATTATTATCTTCAGTGTATCAAGTAAAACTTTAGCTAAATTTCCTAATTCTTGTAAATTTATTTCTCTTTCTGATTCACTACAAATTCTATTAAACCTTTCAATATAATTAATATTGTTATATATTCTTATTGATATTTAATATTTTTATTTTTCCAATTTTTTTGGACTGATAAATTATGAAACAGTAAAACTCACTTATAAGAAACAAGAGGGACTGAGTAAAGTAGTTGATAATGCTCAAGATTTTTTACAACTGAATATACTTCCCTCTCCCTCTTCTCCCTCTCCCTTGATGTTGGTCTAGTAAATATATAGTATACATACATAATTGGTAGCTTGAAAGTTATATTATCTAAAAAATTATATTAAACAACTCTATTTATTATATTCAATATTTCAAATGAATACATACCATGCCCCCTGTAAGAATTTCTGTGGTTAAATTTTGTTTTCCTCTTTCTCAACAACATCCCATTCTTTAACACTGTTCGTTAAAAGAATATTCTGAATAATATCACTATTGTTTGAGATTTCACTTTTTTCTTCTTCTTTATCTTTTAATCCATCTTCCGATCATGCATTGTTCTTCTGCTAAACTCAGGTCATTTTTATTTCTTATAGCCAAGGTGTTTGTCTTATAGGTGGATAAATATTCTTTTGTGATGAATCATCCCTTATAAGCGAGTTGTACTGTATTTTTAAAAACTTACTGTTAACATGGAAATGGTGGTCTACGTAATACATATTTATGCTTGTATTTTTTGTTTTAAGGGAATTGGTTTCTGCTCATTCAGATAATTTAAATACTGTTTTAAAACATACAATTTATAATGAACTTTCTACTTCTCGAAACCCGAATAACATGGCAATGCTTGGTGTAATGTTTCAACATGACCCTGACAGGGCTGCCCAAATTTTAGCTGATATATTTCAGGTAATGCAAAAATTTTATTATAAATAATTATAATATCTTGTATAACTTTGAACCATTTCATTTCATGACTTTTTTATTTGTAATCTGTACGAAAAACGATAAATATGATTTTTCTTGCTAAAACGTTTTTTTAGAATTACTGTATATTTTAGTCTTTTAAATTGAATACCTAAATAAGGGAGCAGCAAAATTTGTTTCCACCCTCAGGCTGCCACCCATGCAACACCGCTGTATTTGTATATATATATATTTATAGAAAAATTAATTATGTATATATTTATAATTTATTAGTGTTCAATTATTTTAAATTGAATTTATCTCTTGATATTTCCTATGCCAGCACATCCATTATTCCATTAATCGGAGGGCACTGGAAGATTAATTGTGTCTCTAAGGGTTGAAAACTGTTCTTTTCTATATCATGCTCAACTATTGTGTTGGCTGCTTTAGATGATTGTAGGACATCATATTTAACCTGTCACAAATAATTGTTCTTTACACTTGGTTTTTATACAAATATGTAATTTTAAAGATTTTGGAAACATGAGACAAGTTAGCTTGTTTGTCTAAGAATTATGATGGTGGCTAGAAAACTTTACATGACACCAAGAAGAAAAATTACCGAATTAATTCATTCTTAAAAAATAATTTATCATTTTACATTGTATGTAAAACTTGGAAAGCAGGTAAGTTTCTGGCAGTAGGATATTGATTTTAGGTTTGGTTCATGGAAGAAAGAAATCACCACACGTCTATTTCTGGTGAAATTTCTATACAAAAGACAAAACTGCTTTATAACAAAGTCATGAAATAGGATGACATTTGTGCAATTGTGAAACAATTTAAAAGGCACTTTGAAATTTTATTACTGACTTAACTTAGGTTAACGAGTTAGGGAGATCCTACTGAACTTTTAATATTAAATGAATTATTTTTAAGCCATTGTAATGATTACTGGTATCTCAGGATGGTCAGAACAGTTTCTGACCTAACAAAAATACAAGACATTTTTGCTGAAATTCTTTTTTATTTTTCAATATAGTCTCCTTGTAACTCTTTTAATACTTCTCCCCATGATGCTCCCACCTCTATAACCCGTCCAAAAAGTACTCGGTGTTTTTTTCTGCAAAATAATTGTTCATGAAGGTGATTGCCTCTTTATTTAATGAAAATCTCTGTCCTCCAAGTGCAATTTTTAGATAAGGGATCAAAAAGAAGTCACTTGGAGCTAGATCTGGTGAGTGAGGTGGATGGTCAAGCAGTTCAAACCATAGTTCATGAATTTTCGCAATGGCAACCGTTGAGTTGTGAGATGGTGCATTGTCTTGGTGAAACAGGATTTTCTTTTTCTGCAAATGTGGCCATTTTTCTGCAAGTTCTGCCTTCAGCTTGTCAAGTAATGATGTGTAGTATGCTCCTGTAATGGTTTTTCTTTTTTGAAGGTAGTTGATTAAAATAACTCCATGACTATCCCAAAAAACAGTTGCCATCACTTTCCCACGCGAGAAAACAGTTTTTGCTTTTTTTGGAGCCGGTCCCCCCTTTGTAGTCCACTGTTTGGACTGTATCTTTGTTTCAGGTGTATAATAGTGTATCCAAGTTTCATCTTCAATAATTAATCGGCGCCAAAACTTGGATTTATTGAGCCTAAACTGCGCCAACAGAGCGTTGGAAATGTTCATTCGAACACATTTTTGGTCTAACGTGAGGAAATGCGGCAACCTTCTCTTATCTTTACAGAGATGGGAGTATCACTGGAAGAAGTGTGTAGAGTTACAATGAGACTATGTTGAAAAATTAAAAAAAAATTCAGAAAAAATGTCTTGTATTTTTGTTTGGTCGGAAAATTTTCAGACCACCCTCGTAGCTGTGAATTTTTTTAATAGCTTGGTAAAGATCATTTCTTGTACAAGAGATCAAGAATTAAAAGTGGTCTATATCTTCCTCCCAGCTCATCATTTACTGTGCTGAATAAGTTTTGTGGATTTTCATTTGCTAATCATTTTTTTCTCCTTGAAAACAAAACAGTATTGTAGTAAAAATATACTTTCCTCTGCTCCATATTATCTAAGGAACCCAAACTATCAAAGCATTTAATGATTCCAAATCGTATATATGGCAAATTTAAACATTAACTTCTGTTCAATCATTCATTGGTATATATTCGGTAATTTTTACTTATAATAGAGACAATTTTATTTTATTTTTATCTCTAATTCTTTGAATATTTTCTTTAGGAATTTCTGTTCAATCATTCATTGGTATATATTCGGTAATTTTTACTTATAATAGAGACAATTTTATTTTATTATTATCTCTAATTTTTTTAATATTTTCTTTAGGAACTTCTGTTAAACAGAGAGGATTATTTGAGACCTTTGAGAGCATTATTGAGAGAACTTGCTAGAGTCTTAAGATCAGAACTCCGTCTTCAAGAATTTTGCCGTGGACTTATGGGACGTACTGAACCATTGGCAAGAGATATGGATCACATTCGTGCCTTTGCATCAACAATTGATCTGATTTCTCTTTGTTTGTTCCTTGCTGTAATGCCTAACGCTCGTTCTGATAAAAAGGATTTGGTTCAAGTAAGTTATAGAATCATCCACTATTATTTTAATCTACTTTGCATGGTCTCTTTCAACTTAAATTCATTATTATACATTTAATTTTTTTTTTTTTTTTTTTTAGATAATTATAATTCATATTAAATATGCATCTGAACAATTACATACATATTTAATTGAAATATTTTATTATTTATGTATTCATTCTCTGAATGGCAGCTAAACTTAATATGTTAATAATTTTGTATTATAGCTTATTAGTTAGGCTCAGGAATTTCCTTGAAAATTATTTATGCTTCTTTTCCCTTATGAATTAAGGCCTACGAATTACTAAAGTTAATGAAATCAATTGTTTATGAGTTACTCCCATTATACAGGTTTGAGTTTTATGCTGTTTGCATGGATTGCATATCAGACCCAAAACTAGGAGAACTGACCAATCCACTTACTTTAATAAGTATTATGGAATCTACTAATGTTATGTTTTAAACTACTAATAAAGGTAGCACACAATAGGTCTATACAAAAAGTCTTAAAGTCGATCCAAAAAAAAAAATAATAATAATAAATAAACATGGTATGCGTGTACTCTATAAATTTCTACACCTTACCTTTTTTCAATTATGAATCAGATTAGTTTCATTGAAGTATATTAATTCAGTGATTCATCAATTCAGTGTTACTAATCTGCCCTATTTCAATTTATAATTTTTTTGTCTATATTATGTACACATTAACCTTCTTAAAATAACACAAATTAATAGTAATAATATAGATTAGTCAACTTTCTGTTTACTTCAAACAATAGAGCTACTTATGACATCCAATTGATGGAAATACATTTACATTGCTCCATATAACATTTGTAATCAAAACGAAGTATATTATACTAAATTTGAGAACATGAAATATTATTATATTAAAAATATGCTGTATTTATAAGTTAGATATTATTATAGATATTATATTATATTTCAAAACATAATATTGCACCTTATCATTAAAATATATTATTTTTACTATTGGCCATTTTAACGATTCGCAAAGTAATATTTTCTTTAAATATAATTACAGTTGGAAAAGATGCAGCTTATAATTGCTAGCATACAAAGTGATTGTATTTGGTGGCTGCAGGACACTGCTATAAGTATTTATAAGCCTTCGCCAGCTGATTTCACTCATGCATTACATAAGGTAATCACCTAATGAAGCTTTTTTACTAATATTATTAATTATGATTATTATTTGAACAATTATAATTATATGCTTCTTGATCTACCAGATCTTGCTTTTGGAACCACCAGAACAGTATTATAAAATTGATACCTGGCCCCCAGAACAGGATAGAACTCTCTTTATGAGAATGGCTTCAGAAGTGCCGATCTTAGAGTCAACTATCGTCACAATACTGGCTATTGGCATTTCTAAGGAGCTTCCGCTCTCGCCTTCTGAGGCCTTTGATTTGACTGAACAGATTGTCAAAAGAGCAGCTTCGATTCACAACCCCATAATTCCAGTTTTGAAAGGTAGAAACCATTTACTACTTATTAATTTTAGCATTTATTAATATTTAATATTTATTCATTACATTAATTGCATGATTAATCTTTGAATTTCAGTTGAAAAATCAAAAATTTTGGATCTTGTTTTCAATTTATCTGCTTATCGTCATCCAGAAAATATCGATTTGCCAACTGGTTACAAACCACCTTCTCTTGCAATTTCTGCTTTGTATTGGAAAGGTTGGACATTGTTATTGATATTGAGTGCCCATAATCCGACAAAATTTGGAG
Organism: Halyomorpha halys; assembly: GCF_000696795.3. NCBI lineage: Eukaryota > Metazoa > Arthropoda > Insecta > Hemiptera > Pentatomidae > Halyomorpha > Halyomorpha halys. Next base: position 871,046 of record NW_027104988.1, on the reverse strand, counting down.
CTCTTGCTTGGGATAAATACCCAACTCTCCGCATTCTCATGGAAATGTGCATTACTTCTCATTTTGTTTTCCCTCCTGGATTTGATGATTTGCAGATGTTGAACCTCGAAAAGCAGAGCATATTGCAGTTTGAATCATATCTTGCAGCAGCATCAACGAAGGTATGTAAGGTTTTTTTTACTCAATTTTTTTCTTTATTAGGTATATGTACTAGCCATGTTACAACTTGTATAAGACTTTGGGGGCAGAGACTAGTTTAGATATCTTGACATTACTATTCTTGTGATAGTGTTATAACTATTGTTTCCCAACCATTTGATTTATTGCTATGAAATTTGATGTAGTGCTTAAAGTTTGAACCACAGCTTCTAATGTAACCAAGCCAAATAATGTTCTTCTTTGAGAAAATTCAGCTTAACTCATTGGGATTTCAATAGAATTTATTTAATGTAGGAAGCCATTGGTCTACTTGCTAGTTTAGATCCCAGTCTCTTTATATTACAGGTAATGGGTCTATATGTTAACATATCAACACCACCTTCCTTCTTCTTGAATTATTTATTTAAGAAAATATGAATTTTTCAAATTTTGATCATTATTAATGTTATGTTTCTGTTACAGATGGAAATAACTGAAGAAACGTCCTTGCTTGTTACACAGTTAATGTCATTAGATCCTCTTGGGCCTCCAAGGCGTCCTCCTGCAGCCAGCTTGGAGGCAATCAAATCTCTTAATATACCTTTACGTCTAGGACATTTGTTGTGTCGTTCAAGGGCTCCTGATTTTCTTTTAGATATAATTCATCGGCAAGGAGCCTCTCAGAGTATGCCTTGGCTTGCTGACCTAGTCCACAACTCGGATGGGGCTTTAAAGTGAGTTAATATAATTATTTCTTTTATTCTATGTCATATCATCATTTTAACTATTTTTTATTATAATTTTTTTTTTCAGCCATCTTCCTGTTCAGTGTTTATGTGAATTTCTCCTGACAACAGGGCACAAGCAAGAAGGAATTTATCAGCAGTTGCTGGCTCACCTTAGAAACATTTTGACAGATCCTAACCAGGACCCTAGTCTCCCTTGTGATGTCCTTGATTATTTTCTTAGGAGGCTGAGCTCGCCTACAAATAGAGCTTTGGCTATAAATGTACTTTCCCTCTTCATTTCTTTTATTAGCTCCAATAAAATAAGATGTTCTAATGAAATACTATTTTAGGGATTGAAATTAGTGTTGTCACCATCAGCCGAAGAAATAAATGATCCAGATAAACTTAAAATTAGTCACATAAAAGATGATCCATCGTGGTTAATGAAACAGCTTCCAATGCTTCCTCATTTTCCAACCGCGAGGCTTCAGGTTAGTTGGGTTTTGAAGTTTATGTTCAATACCATTGAGTAAAACTCTCAATGCAGACTAATGTACATGAGTTATAAATTTTATTATAACATATTCCCTGAACCCCCAGCTCAAATAACTTTTTGTAAGATAAGATTTGATGCAAAAATAAAAAAAAAAAATGCTGTAAATCAACATGTTTTATGAAATATGTTGTGAACATATTCTTCTAATAAACCTTGAGAAATTATTTTTGCTCATTTATGTAATCTAATAAATTATTGATTTTGAATTATATTGATTGGCTGCTACCTTTAAAAACATAGTCTCATCTTGTTTTTTCTCTAATGTATTATTGTAATTGTAAATTTAGAACTTAGCATTTATAATTTTAATATCTTAAAATTATAGAGATTGAATATATGAAGAATATTAAATCTAATCTTATTATTTTTCATAGATAATTGACTCTCTACGAAGTGCTTGTCAAGTTGAAAATGAGCCAGATCTCATTACATCATATCTTTGCTTCCTGGCTGAGCATGGAGTTGGAGATCTTGTAGAAATGGCTGACTTGGTACTTGATATGGCACAGTTAATTGTTGAGAGGAGCACTATAATGACTTCAATACTGTCACCGGCGGATGCTCCAAACCAAGCGATTGAAGCTTTCCTCACAATATTTTATACTTATCTTACCAAAGTTAGTATCTTAAATGTCAAAATATCATTCATTTTACAGAACAACTTTATTTGTAAAATATCCGTTCATGAGAGATTGGAGCTAGAAGTTTTCAATTAATTTTCAGTTAATATTTTAACCAGATTATTAGAGGTTATTAAAAACATTAAAATTGATATAGAAAACTTACTAAAACTTGTTTTAAAAAAAAATTACTGTAAAAATCATTCACAAATTTTTGTAAATTAAATAAACATGATTCAATTCAAAAATAATATCAAGGTAATAAACAAAACTGAGAAAGTAAAACTTTTCAATTTTATAGAACCATAGGAATGAAAATAGAAATGAATCAAAACAATCGAAAATTTTTTTAATGAAAACATAAATAAGTTTTATTTAATATATTTTTTTATCAAAATAATCAAATATCTGCGTAAATCGACAATATTGAGAAATATGAATAGGTTTAATGAGATTTAAATATACTAATAAAAAAAACTAAATACAATTTCATAAAAATATGGTATTTGTTAATGAGTTGAAAGATGGTATATAAAAACAAGAAATGTTAATACATTTTTTTAAACTCTTTTACTACTGCAGAACTTTTTGATTTACATTTTTTTAAAAAATTGCCTAGAATTATATTAATATATTTTAGAAAGAAGAGTTTTAAGTGAACCGCTCTCAGAGTAACATTTTTAAGCTGTTTGTTTTTATTTAATCTGCATTTTCTGTGCCCAGGATGATCATTGGGTTCAGTTAATTATTATGTGTAATAGTCTCTTTTAATTTTTATACCTGGAAGTAGAAAATAAAAATAGCAATGCCATACTAGAAATTTTTTAAATCAAATAATTGTTTATTTAATATAGGCAAGAGAACCTCGCAAAGAGAAATATACTTGGTCTGAATCACAGGACCAGGTGTTGGTGACTTGGCAGTCTGGTGAAGAGTGTACTGTACATATACTTGTTGTTCACGCAATGATCATACTTCTTACCTATGGGCCCCAATCGGTCAATATGTGGACTCATCAAGAGCAATATTTCCATCTTTTGGATACTTGGTTCCCTGAAGACTATACAAATACACCAAAGGTATTTCACCTCTAAATCTACTTAATTAACAGTATTTAAACTATTATAGATGTTGGAGGTGCACAGAACATTTATTTATTCAATGGTCTATTTGTATTTTGACCAAAGAAAACCTCTGAGTGGTTTATATCAGTTGACAAAAACAAAATTAAAAAATTTGTTTAATTTTTTTTTGGTAGTTATCTGTTAGATTCACTATGAGCTGATCTTCTGCCCCTTTCAATCTATGCTTACTGGATATACGTGTTATAGTCACCAGTAGTTTAGGTGACAGGTATTATATTCAGACTAAAAGTATATCTGATACACATTATTAAAGAATGTAATTTTACAAAGTTCAAAATAAAATCCATTAATCCTTGCAGTGACAACTCTGTTGTCTTTTATTGAAGTAATGATTTAGTATTCTAAGAGATTCCTAATGGTATTATAATTAAGTAACTAAGCCCTGTATATATTGTTATATCAAAAAGGAGGGAGTTTTTAACTGATGATTCTAAAATTGAGGATATCATAAGGAGAAAAAAAATCATTAATATGAAATTCAAAGATGATTTGAACCTTCAAACAATACATTCACATTTATAGATCAACTTTATCATATTTGTTGTTAAAAATATTTTTATTGTTTTCACCTATCACATTTTAACTAACTGTAACTATTTGATTATATTTTTATGAGTTAATGTTTTTAATTTTTTTATAAATGACATCATGTTCTTATCGATATTTCATTTTAATGAATGATACTATTATTGATTTTAGGGATTCCTTGTCGACACTTCTGAGGAAGCTTTATTGATACCTGATTGGTTAAAACTGAGAATGATTAGATCTCATGTCCCAAGGCTAGTTGAGGCAGCTCTTACAGATCTAGAAATCAGCCAATTGATTCTCTTCATTCAGTCTTTTGGCATACCTATAGCTTCAATGAGGTATTTGATCAATGAAAAAGTTTAATTTTTTAATGTAATTTTATGGATTTGTTATTTCTCTTTATAATAATGTTTGTATTATACTAGTAATGTAACTATTGATCAATATTAGAAAAAAAATTAGAATTTAGCTGCACAGTTCATCAGCTTTATGTAGATTTCAAAAAGAAGTACAATTCTATTGACCCCTAGGGATTGTACAATATTCTGATTAGTCAGGTAATATCTAAGAACTTAGTTAATATAGTTAGGATGTGCATGTTATAAACATGTAATAAGGGTTGAATCATTACTTAATATTCTGAATTTAAAGGTTCATTTAAATTTAAAACAATGTAATTCTCCATCTCTGGCTTTATTTAATTTAGTACTAGGATATGTCCTTTGCATTAGAATGGTACCGGAACAAATTTAAATCTGGTTTGTAACCATTGTAAACACCAGTAATTGGATATACTGATGATTTGTTATTGTATAAATGAGGAAACTCTTAAAATTAAATACAACAATTTTATAAAAAACTGATCAACAATTTTGTGTCAAAATAAATCAGAAAGAACAAAATGTATATTAATTGCAGAAGTGTTGATATTTATAGAAATATAGATATAATACAGAGAAAGTTAGAAAATGTTGAGGAATTTAAGTATCTGGAATCTGTAATGACTGGAAGAAAAAAAATACTGGAGGAAATAAAGGTAAGGCTGAAGGCTGAAGGCGGGTAATGCTTGTTATTTCTCACTTGTCTAATTCACAGAAACCTAATTGTTAAAATTTATAAAACTGTTATACTTCCAACTATTCTCTATGGGTGCAAAACACGACTTCCTATCTTAAAAGAAGATAAACGCCTTAAGTGTCTTTGAAAACAAATTGTAAAATAAAAATATTTGGAGAGTCTGGAGAAGGATAATGTCACTGGATTGAGGAACACTTTCCTGAGAATTAATTAGGGGAATTCAACACAAAATTACAGAGTATTTACCCTGTTAATATAGTCAAAGTAATAAGCTCAGGGTTTTAGGAATGAATAAATCTCTAAAACGTTAATGAGTGACTGAGTAAACATCCCAGAGTAGACCAAAATGTGAGTGTGTAGAGATGATTGAAAATCTTTATAAAAAGAGTCTAGGAATCTAATAAATAAAAAATTACCAAACTCAATTAAAATAATGTAAATTAGGCCATTAGTGATGCTCTAGAAATAATATTTCTGTAATATATATGATCATATATAAAGAAATATGATTTAGAGATGAGCTTAATTGTTTATTTTAATTAACAGTCAAAGCTATCATTACCAGTTTTAAAAAACAGGAAATTTTATTTATGATTGATAGCTATTTCTCTAATTAAAGTTTATTATTAAAGTTATTCAAAAGATAAAATTAATGATATAGTAATATTGCTTATTTTGTTTAGTAAGTTGCTGTCTACACTTGATACGGCAGTTATATCTGATAGACTTGCTGTTGGAGAAGCCGTGATTGATAAACATTATATGATGCAATTGGTAGAAGTTCAGCACAAGCGAGGTGCTGTTGGAGGTGAAACGTTTATCAGAGTTCTCGATCTTCAAGAGCGTTCGGTTCCGATGGAAGTTGAACCTGTTCAAGTGAAGAAAGGTTAGTGCTTTGTGTGTTGTGTTGTTGCACCTTTTTAATGGTGTTGTACCAATCTAGAACTTGAACAAGATAGTTTTAAATAATTTCAATTATTTGTTCATTTAAAGATGGAATATTTATTTCAGTCTCTTTTGTATATACTAATCTTTAAGTATGGCACAGAAATTCACCTATTAATTCTTGTCTCACCTTTAGCCATAGCCATTTTTTTTCTGATTGATGTTCGTTTGGGCTTGGGGCGTAAAACACAGTGGTTTTCAACACTCATGAATGGATTGATTATTGCTTTTAATGAATAAAGTCCTTTAATTCCTGTAGAAATGTAGGGCTGGAAAGCATTGTTTCTATCTACAATAAACTCTTGTCAGTTCATGTTTTTCTTTTTTTCATCCTGATCAAATAAAAAAAATATATATAAATAAAAAATAATTTTTCCCTTCAAGTTACATTTCACTATTGGGTGGTTTCTATATGTCCAATGGATCGTATCTAGCTGTTATATAGGAAAACATTTATGAAATAGTTTGTAATGGACAAGTACATTGAGAAGAGAGAAGAGTTAACACATAAGGTCGCTATGTCTATTAGGCTATTTGCTTGCCTTTATTATTAGAGCCTGAATCACTACAAGCCAATTGCCAGATTATTTGTAATTGATACTTAATAATTATTAATTATTTATACTGTCTCAAAAAACCTTTAATATTAATAATTATTAGTAGTGTTCATTTTAAATGATACACTGATTGGAGAAGTTTGTCATGGGGGTGCGGTCAGGAAAGAACAACATAAATAAACAAAATCATATTTATTTATTTTATGCCGACGTTTCGACCTGAGTTTCAGGTCTT
>NW_027104988.1:857635-863689 GCF_000696795.3 Halyomorpha halys | reverse complement strand
TTTTTGACCTTTGGGCTCCGTATTTTTACATATCACTAGTTTTATGTTTTTCTTTTAAACTATAACTTGACCTTTTTATCATTGGTATTTCATATCAACTGTTGTGTCATAACGGTCTTTCTTGACAGTTACATTTCTAACCTTAGTCTAGTAGCTCACTCTAGCAGAATTCTCAAATAAACTCTTACATCAATCAGTTGGTACAAGGGATATGGTACACAACCTGGGAACGGTATTGAGGAGGAATTGGATCTTTAAGATTGCTGTAAATAAAAGACAGTTTGTTATGGGCTTTGAGGGCTAGACGGAGGTTTGTGATGGGCTTTGAGGGCTAGACGGAGGTTTGTGATGGAGGAACGTAATTGTTTTTGAATGTTGTTTGTAAGAAAGGGTATGTAAGGTAATGATCTGTATAGGGGGATGGAAAAATATTGCAGAGAATTTTGTGTAGATGGGGTACGGTTTTTATAATTGTAAAAGAGTTTGTCGATGATTTTTGGAGGGAAGTTGTTGTTTAAGAGAATTTGTTTACGGAGATAGTTATAGTGATTGTATGTTACTATAAATGTTGTTGTTATCTCTTTTGTTCTATAGCCCAGATGAAGACCTGAAACTCAGGTCGAAGCGTCGCCATAAAATAAATAAATATGATTTTGTTTATTTATGTTGTTCTTTGCTGACCGCACCCCCCGACAAACTTCTCCAATCATTAATCTACGGTCAACTATCTACACCTCATAAATGATATACTGTGTTGAAATCACAAAATATAGTAAGGGGACTTAATTTATGTTATAAAGTATTTCTCTCCCCTGATTATAATAATTAGATTTAAATTTAGACACACAAAGGCATGTTCTTGGAAAATAGAGGATCTATTAAATTCAATTTATTATTAAAAATACTGCTAACTACTTGAGTTAGTCTAGCTTTCTCACTATTTCTGTCTTCTTTTTTATCATCCCCTCGTTTTATTTTCTGTGAATCATTCTTTTTCTGTATTTTTCTTTACTTACTATTTCTTTATTCATTTTTTCTTTATCTTATTTATTATTTCTGTATTTAATTTATTACTTTAATATTAAGGATTTATTGTTTGAGAATGAAATCTACAGGATAAGTTTTTGTAGAAACTTAGGTGTTTTCAGGAAATCAGTATTTCTCAAGAGTAAGTAACAGTAGTCAATGAAATTTGTTAAAATGTATACTAGTATACATTTTATGTCTACTAGTATAGTCTTAATTAATTCCTAAATTTGAGCTAAATTGGATTAGCCATTTTTAGAAATATTCATGAGTGAAGAGAAATGAATTTGCACGCACGTAAGCAATATGTACGAGATGGGATTGGCTAAAATTTTTGCTACTCCATAAAGTGATGCTGCTATTCCCAAACTTTCCTCCTAATATGAACAAAATCAGACAAGCCATTTTAGAAATATTGATGGATCAAAGAAAACCACACATGCATAAGTAAAAGTAGTTGACAGAATCTGATTAAATTGATTCTAGGCCCATTTAAAACTAATCTCCAACTTTCCTTAAAATTTGGTCCAGATCGGACAAGCTATATTCAATTATAGGTGTGCCGAGGAAGATACATTTACGCATACTTTAGCAAAAGTAGTGGACAGAATCTGATAAAATTGACATGGCCTTGTTCATACCATGCCCGTGGAGGTCTGATGCTCTCCTGTGTCAGGAACTTATATGATATGTGTAAAACATGAGAAAAAAACCTGCATACCAAGACCCCAATTAGCTCGTTGTGATTCAGGCTCTAATAATAAAACCAAGCAAATAGCTAATAATGAATGGACAGAATTTTATAAAATTGACATGGAATGACAAGGTACCAACCCACTCAGTTCCTGAAAATTTTATCAAGATCGAATTCAATTGATTATGTTTTAACACAAATTTGACTAAAAAGATGCACAGAATTAAATTTGTTCCTTGGTATCTAAAATGTACAATGCAAGTAAACATTTTTGATTCCCTTAGTAGTAAATTTATGATTCCAAATTTTCTTTGTTTAAAAAAATCAATAATTTTATTTTTAATAATTATATCAATATAAAAATTTTTAACAGTATTATAATATTATTTTATAACAGTTTGTTATATAATAATGTATATGTATGATTCTACTCTACAAAAATGTTTTCCAATAAACACTTCTATTGCTGCCTTTATGCTGTAGTTAGATATATAGATCTGCTCTTCTGATAATTTAAAATATTTAACAGTTTATTTTTCATTAAAAGTTTCGTTGGCTAATTTTTTTTGGGCCAGATTCTTATTTGAAAAATTCTTGAATGGTGATAGTAAATGTTTGATTATCTACAAAATTTACCTTCTTGTTGAAAAAAGATTCTCGAAAAAGCATTAATTTATTTTGAAATTAATGCCACGAAGCAATCGATGGAATTACAAAGTACCAGATATGCATATATCTACATGTATGTATGGATTCAATTACTTTTTTCCTCAGGGGGGTACAAAAAAAAAAATTGAAATTAAATTGAAACGGCCAGTGGCTCCTGAACCAATATTGTAACCCCCGCCTTCAGCGGACCCAGCCCAACCCCTTATAATGCCATATGGCAAAGGAATGTGCACCAGTTACATGTTTATATACTTAGGTATATGTTAATATTGTTATGTGTATATTTACAATAAAGGAGGTAAGAAAAAAAAAAAAAAATTGAAATGAGACTTAATGCACTACCTACTGTGCCACCGAGGCAAAAAAAATTGAAACAATGATAAAACTCTAATATAATTTGAAATAGTAGCTGAAAAATTATAGATTGCAACATCCAATATCTAGACCTGTTAAGTTAATTATTTTTGTATAAATAAAAGTTCCATATGTTGTCTGATTCATGTAAACCATTAATTTGATTCCAAAAACCATAATTTATGGCAAAATTACTATAATTATTTTCAAACTCTATTTTTGTTTACTTTTCAGAGAAAGCAGTTAAAAGAGTTAGATTGGAGCCTATGTATCTGACAGATGATGAAGGTGTTGCAGCTCTTGAAAAAATTTTCAGCCCTAACTCTGGATCTTATGAACAAAAGAACAAAAAAATAATTTTTACTCATCTCCAAAGGGTACTCATTCTGTACTTGTTATGTTATTTTTAAAATACTTATATATTATAATGTAAACACACATTCATAACTCTGTTCTTTCATGAGTAATTGGTGATATATATATAACTCTGATTATATATATCTAAGATATATATATATCTTTACCAGAAGTTACGACAACAAAATTTTAAATAGAATTTTTTGTATATTTAATAATGAAAAGTGATAAATATGCTGTTTTCAGCAACCCTTACCTAATGAGAAGGAACATAATTTTTGTTTATGCTTTATTAATATAGTGATATATTTTTACTTTTCAATTACTTATGAAAGAAAATTAAAAATAATATTTTATTTAAAGTATTGCCCATCGCTATTTTTCCTATCTCTCTGACAATTTTTGAATACTAAAAAAACTGTTCCTCTGGGTTCAAATCGATCATTTGTTATTGTTAGCATTCAATATTAATGGCTGCACCAAGTTTTAGCAACTGATCACACCAAACACTAAGTATTCCATAATTATTATATAGGAAGATGGTCAGGGTTGCGGTCCTTCCTCTTCCTATATATCTTCCTATATATCAATTTTTACGGTCAACTATTTATACATATATATTCCATAATTAGTCTTGCAGTTAATGTGGATGGTTTGCCTGTAGTTACACATGATCTTTTAACTAATGATTTTTAAAATATATTCACTTTTCATTGTATCATATTTCAATAAAGAAATGACTCTGGTACCCTAGCAGCATTATGCAAATAGTTTTTCAGTCTTTCTAATATATTTCATTCAGTTCATGTGGAATCTATTTTATTCTCATCCAATAATGCTTGCAATTTGCTATCTTCAAACTTTTTCGATAATCTTCCTTGTTTTTCATTTTCTACTACAAAATTACCCCTTTTTAATTTCTAAAGCACTCTGATTTACCAAGAGCATGCTTACTGGAATCTTTGACTTGCATTTGACACTATATTTCTATAGGGAAATTCAGGTTTCATATCCACCGACCAAGTACAATCATGAAAAATTTTAAATCAGAATTTTCAATGGAAATTTCAAAATTCTCTGTATCCAAATAACTAAGTCTTGCAAAATATTCCATGTATGTAGTAGCCCAACTCAGAAACAAAAAGTTGTAAAAAACTGAGATTATGTATTTATTCTATTTAATTGTTAGTTTTTGTAATCTTGTATTTTGCCAGCATTTCAGTTAATGATCCTAACTATGTTAAAATGTACTGTTTTATATATTTTTGCTTGAGCTGTAATACCTTGTTAGAAAAAATCCAAAATGCACTTATCATTCAAGAGACGTATTGTGTTATTAGTATATCTGTGTAATTTTTTATAACTTATAAAGCTCTAGAATTATATGTTATTATTTTTTTTTTAATATTGTGAAATCGTAGTTTTGATTTATTTTTCTGAAAACAGCTTAAGCAATGATATTTTATTTGTTGTCATCAAAAAATCAAGTACTAATTCTTTACTGTTGTTTATTATTTTCACAGACACTTGTTCATGAGATGAGAGCACAGGATGGAAAACATCGCTCCTTTCTAAAAGAAATAATGCGGTACCTTCTTAAAAAGGTTACTCTTGACAAAAGATTTGTTCATCAAATACTTGCTACACCACAGTATTCTTGTCCTCTTTTCCGCCTTTTAACTACATTACACCCATACTCAACAAGTTTGACAATTTTAGCAAAGGTAAGTTTCTATTTACTAATTATTAAATAAATTAAATCAATATCAAATTTATGATTGATATTGACCAATTTTGTCAAAAAGTGAATCATTCTAATTATTATTTTGTGTTCTTTTTTCTTCTTTTATCTGCATGTGTTTTTAACCTCGTGTGTAACATTTCAAATTTTGAAATACATCTGTATTTCATCAATAATAATCATCTGTATATTTAGAAATCCGTGTCTATCAAGTTGAAGTAAAAATCATTAACATTGAGAACATAACACCAAAAATAATAGCAGGGAAGGAAGGCTTCCTGGGCCACCCCCTCCCCCTAAACCGAATTTAGCAACGGTCTTATCTCATCTTTAAAATATTTATTTAAAATGAAAATAGGATACTTAAGTTAAAATATTAGTTGAATCGAGCAACATTGAACAAGTGGCTAAAATTAGAAAATGGTGTGAAACCCAGCCTCTCCATCGTAGGGTAACCTTACTTGTCTTACCTATAAAAAATTAACTTATAGCGAGTAGTATTAGTAGATGACATGCCACAATCTCTTGAGAGGAAATCACAACATCAAAAATATTAAAAGGGAAGGCACAAATCCCCTAAATCTTAATTTAGTGATAGTTTTATCTCACCTTTGAAACGTTTATTTAAAATAGACAGACACTTCAGTTAAAATATTAGTTAAATTGAGTAATGCTGAAAAAGTGGCTAAAATTGGAAACTGCAGGAAAGATTTTCTGAAAATACTTATATATCTTCTTAAAAAGTAATTATTCTGCCATTTACCCTTTAATGATAAAAGTAGTTATTATTATAAGTAGAATACATTTTTGACAAATAAATACACCATTATATTCTCACCATACATCAAAGGTGTTTTTTTTTTTTATTGATATGTTATTTGCTGTCATTGGTAGATTCTAATAATTTAATACTGATAAGATATTACATATAGTGTTTTATGTTCAGGCCATCTTAGAAACAGGATTTCCCTGTCAAAAACCTAAAGCATTAGTAGACCTGTTGACACAGTACGTTAGTAAGCAAGAAAGTAAAATGGAAAAGGAAAAGGTGAAAAGAAATGGTAAGTTTTAGGTAACATTTATTTTATACATCATGAAATACTACATCTATTTATTTGTAATATATATATATATATATATAAAGTTAAGTATTGGCGAAAGCAAAATGTCAAAAAAGTGATAAGATAAGATGTAACACGTTTAAACTGCTATA